>NW_026869437.1:0-31346 GCF_023558535.2 Drosophila nasuta
ATTGGCCACGAATGGTAGTGGAAGTGCGAGACTTTATCAGCAAATGCGAAATATGTCAAACCTCAAAATACCCAACACAAAATCTAAAGCCGCCAATGGGTATTCAAACAATTAGTGAGCGAGTATTTCAAAGACTCTACATAGATTTCATAGGTCCGTTTCCACGCTCAAAACTTGGTAATATTGGAATTTTTATCATCCTAGATCATCTTTCAAAATTCACATTCCTTATACCAGTTATGAAATTTTCGACTATAATAATCATTGATCACTTGCGCAACACAGTATTTAACTGTTTTGGCACACCAGAGTTCATAATCAGCGATAACGGCACTCAGTTTAACCCTCTAGTGCCCAAATTTTCTTTCCAAAAAAATTATTTTTGGATTCAGTATGTATCAAAAGTGAATGTTTGTTTAAAAAAAAAATTATTTTTGCTCGGATCGAGTTTTATATGACTATAACCTTGGACCGCCTAGAGGCGGCTTTGGGAAGCTAGGCCAACAAAAAATTAGGTAATCAATTCTTTTGTTCACATGTTTTATTATAAATGATATTAAGATGAGCACCAAAAACAAATAAAATAACAATTAAAACTAAAGTTACTTAAATTCACAAAGCTTCAAATATTTGTGTACAAAAAGTTCGTTTACTTATTTGTGATGAAAATCATAGAAACAGTCTTTTTTCTGGGAAAAGCACAGGTTTATATTACATTTACGGCAGACAATTTGAGTTTCGGAAGTACAACCAGGAAGCTTACAAGTTTTTTTGTCAGCGCGTGATAAAAACATTGGAAAATGCTCGACGGCATCATAACGTACATTATTAATCGGAAGGAAAGTTTTCCTCCCTGTGCATTTATTTTCCTTTCCATCAACTTGTCGAGGGCGCCCGGGTCCTTTTGGCAGATTAGGAGTTTGTAGCATACATAGCACATATGCGATCTCTGATCGAAAGTTTGGCAATTGGTATTTTGCGTTATTAGCGTCTGGCTGGTTTATTCGGTGGAACAAAATGTAAGCGTTTACCATGGCCAAATCAAGCATATGCGTAAATAGTCGATTTGTATACTTGTTGCTCTTTACGGGAATTTTATATCGACCTATAAGTCCGTCCATTAAGTCGACACCGCCCATGTGGCTGTTGTATTCGTGGATAACATTTGGGCAATTTATGTCAACGTACTTTTTTTCGGAACGAACAAAACGTGAAACCTGACTTTTTGGATTCGTTTCATTCAGGAAAGGCTTTATGCCCGCGTAAGTCGAAGCAAGTCGGACTGCCTTATTGTCCTTCCAAATCGTCAAAGACAGATCGACTCCTGATACAGATCCACAAAATTCTGTAGAATATCCACGCACTTGTTTTTTGAGGTCGCTGTCAGTTGGCAGCTTACAATTTGGAATGCGATTCGAGCGAATAGTTCCCAAAGAAAATATTCCCCGGGACTTGAGATATACAAGAAGCGGCAACGAAGTATAATAATTGTCAAAGTAGATTATCTGATTTTTGAAATCCGGAACATTTCGAGACAATCGAACAACTACATTTGCTGCCGCACCAAGATCTGGTGAGCCTGTTTGAACAACGTTGTCACCTGCTCCACAATATATCTCGAAATTATAGCAAAAGCCAGAAGAATCACACAAATTGAAGAATTTCCTCCCCACTTGTGTGGTTTGTCTGGTAAGTATTGTCTAAGAAATGTCTTCATCTTCGTTGCACACATTTGTTCATCCACAGATAAGCGTTGGCGCATCGGAACTAATTGAAACTTGTCATTGAAATGATTTACGAGAGGCCGTATTTTGTATAAAGGATCGTGGTCGGCAGAATCCTTGGAGGGCAACTTACTGTTATCATTAAAATGCAAATTTCCTCGTATTTTTTCAAAGCGATTTCTTGACATTGTGTTTTGTATTGTTCCAAATGCGTACTCCCCCCAATATGAACGAACATTTGGGTAGCGAAAAACTGACATCAAAAATAGAATGCCAATAAATTGTCGAATTTCTAAATTTGTTGTGGAAAACGAAGTATTGACATCCTTTTGGGTAGCATACAAATTTGTTTGCTGGGTGATATGTTCAATAATATCATCATTCAAAAAAAATTGAAAACACTTGAATGGCGTATCCAGATTTTTAAGTTCTCCGAGGTCAGGCTCAATAAAGGATATTGCAGATTTATCCATGACTAGGTTCGTTTGGCGCCACAACATCTTTTGAAAAGCGATGATTTTGGGTCGATAGTTAAAACAGATCCACATTCAACTATTGTGCTTTCTTTAACATGAGGAGTATTATGCTCAGCAGGCGCTTTACGTTTGCGTTTCTGTGCTTGAGGTGAATTGGACGCAATCGAACTTGAGGGTGACAATAATTTTGCAAAAGGAGTAGGACTTCCGCGTGAAGTTACACAAATCTCTCTAGCCAACAAAGAATCCGACATATGTAGCACTCTTTCAATCGCTTCATCATCTTCCTCATTGACAGGAAGTGCTGCCTCGCAAACATCATTAGTCAAATCGTCCTCCAACTCTTCTTCTCCATCCGTATCAATATCAAAATCAATAGAATTTAAAAATTTTTCAATCTCCACGTCGGAAAGAGCTGATAGCTTATTCACTTGTCGTCGTTCCATGTCTACAGAAGCAATTATTTGTACTTAAATATGTCATAGATTGTTTCCCTTTCAAACTTACCTCATAAATTTTTTTTCCCGAATTGTCCCAAGACCGCCTCTAGACGGGCTACTTTATAAATGCAATAAAAGCTAACGAAAACTTCTTTTTAGTGTGGGTTGCGTTTTTTGCGTCCTTGAGACTATCAGCAACACGGTACAATTTTTTTTTCAGCAGCAAACTATTTATAATATTTTAAAAAAATATTTACATTATGCACTTCTTACAAAATAATTACTTCGTCCGAGTTGCACAAATTTTCAACTTCAAATGAATACAGCAGCTTGCGCAAGCTCTAGTATGTATACCAAATGCAACCAACTTAATTTTTGGACTTCCCGAATTAGAAAAACGCAAAACCGAGTCAAAAGGAATGAAAAGAATAAAATAACGGTACTTTTATCATTACCCGTCTAGAGGCGGTCTTGGGCACTAGAGGGTTAAAAGCCGAGAATTCGCTGCATTTTGTCATCGTATGGTATCAAACACATGTTCACTGGAGCATATTCCCTCAAAGTAATGCAGCTGAAAGAGTCAATAGATCCATTAATGCGGCGTTAAGATCGTTTATTCGATCAGACCAGCGAGAATGGCGGCTCTCGTCCGAACGTTTGTGGGACCCTCATTGGTCAAGAGACCATTTTCGGTTGGATCCTGACCGGCCCAGTGTCGGGATCCACTTCTAACACCATCTCGTCCTTTTCGACTCGACTGTCCGTCGATCGAACCCCTAAGAATGGTCCTGTGACTGGACCCTCCTCTAGATCTATTTCAGCTTCGAATGGTCCTGTGACGGGACAACACTCTGATCCTTCTTCGGTTCGACTGTCCGTCGAACGATCCTCTAAACGCAAGCCTTTGTTAGACCCCAATTCAAAATCTGTTTCGACACCTTCGGCTCGACTTTCCGTCGACCGAAACTTCGCCATTGGTCCTGTGACAGGACCCCACTTGAAACCTCTTTCAGCTCAACGATCCCGGACGGAGACAAATTCTTCCTCTGCACCGATGGCACCGGTCACCCACGCACCAGGCCCATGCCTAGCCCCGCCAAAACACTGACGGCACTTTCCAGTGCAATGGTGTGAGTATACTCCCCACCGCGGCGATCAGGCTAGACACGGGGACGGCGGCTTTCGAAGCGCGACCGTGTTGTCCAGTAAGCCGCATCAGCGAGTCGTTGCCAGGGGCCTTGGGCCTCTCCATCACTCGCATGGGCGCTGAAGGAGTCTGCACGGCGTCGCTGCGCTCCAAGACACACCCACTCTATCTATCCTGATATTGTCCTGCCGGGTATCCTCCCAAGTCTGATGTTCTTTGCAATCCCAATATTGCAAGGGGAGAATGTTGATGCGAGCGCATTGTAGGTGAGTGGCACACTATCCGTTCCTCCGACCAAAAGCACTTGATGCTTTTCACTCACCCACAATGCGCTCACGCGTAAGAAAGCACTCAAGATCCAGTGCAAAATGCCGTCGGCATTTTGCCTCTCAAGGTATCGATCTACGTTTGTTCAATAGCGGTCACCCCAATAACCCCCTCTCTGTGCGTTTTGTAACTAACAACCCGACAAGTTTAAATATATATAATAGTAAATATAAACGCGAGTGTTTTATTTAATTTCGGGAAAGGGAAATCTGGAATTATCTGCGCCACCACAACAGCATGTTTTGATGAAGAGAGCTGGTTGTACAGATCAGCTATCAGTCTGTTAAATAGACCAGCTAGATGTTCTTTTAAACAGACCTGGTTGTACAGATCAGGTACCTGGTTGTATCGAACAGCTAGCTGTTATTTTAAATAGACCTGGTTGTACAGATCAGGTATCCGGTTCTGATAACGGACCTGTTTCTGTTAACAGACCTATTTCAATGTCCCATACGCCATTTAAAATGATGAAATTAAATTTCAATTACAATTATTCACGCAATGTAAAAAGGTGAAAAGTGGCTGAAAAAAAAGCTGAAAATTCCCCAATTTCACATTCCCTAATGAAAATTTCGAATTTATATTTCAATAACATTTATTTGAAATAAGTATCAGAAGTAATAAAACTGGAAAAGAAAGCTGAAAAAGAAAGCTGAAAATTCCCAAATTTACCATTCCCCATTTAACAAATTTTTAAATTTATTTTGTTAATAGAATTTATTGTTTTGCTTATTTTTTATTCAATTACAATTTCAATTTGAATACAATATCTCCATCATCCTGTTTTATAGAGTATAATTACCAGTATTTAATTCTTTTTATCACAGCGTGCCGGGAGGTAAATAAAATTCTTTTCCAATATTAATTTTATGGTATTAGTATTAAATTTACTAGGAACCCTAGACGCTTCATAGATTCGGAATTCCCTATTCCTTGGTAGAGCGTGGAAAGGGAGTTTCTTCTTCTCCTTTAGTCTATTCAAATAATTCGCTGTTGATTGAAACTCGATGTCATCGGCGAGGAATTGGATGTCCTCAGCAAGAGGAGTAATAAGAGGAAGATTAACTTCGGTGAAGTCAATCACCTCTCCCTTGCTAGCCTCCTTTGATGGGTTCATCCTGATTATTTGATGTTTGGGTGTGTGTGTGTGTAGTATCGCTGGTGCTATTCAGTGCTGCTACAGCTCCTGCTGTTCAGTGTTGGTCGTGCGTGCTCCTGGTGGTGATGATACTGCTACTGCTGGTGTTGTTGGTGAGTGCTGATGACCGAATGATATTTTCCTTCGAGTGGCTGGCTGATTTTATACTTGCCACTTTCCCCTTCCACTGTTGTTTTGAATAAGTTTCATTACCTAAGGACGTTTTCCTTTGATTGGTTGACTTTCTACCTGTTGCTACCTGTAGGACTCAAGTGCTCGGGAGGGACAACCAACCCACTGATAAGTGTCTCCCTACCCTTCAACCGACATACACCTTATTAAAAATTCTAAACACAAATGTCCACAGTTTACAGTCCCAAAATTTTGTAAACGTTCATAATTGTACTTAATGTTTTTCCTAAATATCTGACTACTTCTAATGGTGGTTGTAAATTCCCAAAACTATCAAAATAATAAGAATCTGATCCTCTCTTGTAATATGCTACCCAATGCGTTCCATTCGATATTGAGTCTGCTAAATTTATTATTCCACACTCGAAATGATGTGGAAATTTGGGTAATTGATCCTTCATATAAACACCTCGAAAATGAGGAATCTTTCTAAAGGCAAACTTCATTATATCAAAGTTTGATAATGCTATCTTGGTTTTGATTGGTCTTTGATTATTTCTAGCAAATGATATACCATATCCATTTTGTATGGTTTTAAATACAAGCCAGCTCCCAATGCAACCGTTTCCATTTTTTTATTATGCCTCTTGTTTTCCTCTAGATGTTGTTTAGCCATCTTTGCATTGTTAATAGATTTTGCTATTTCTGCGCTACCTGACGCGAAACTACCCTAGCGCTCAGTGCTGTTAAAATTGGGACAAGTGGTAAGAACCCACCTATCTTGGGTACATTTATAACCCGTAGAATAACAACATTTTTCCTACATCCCATCGAGTTCGATACTGCTTTGTAGCCTTTTTAATTATTGTAGTCAATGATGTTCTCACTCTTTTCTTTCTCTCCTGATTTGAACCCATTCCAAATTTTATCTTCGTCTTCATCATGTTTGTTACAAAGTATGCTTTTACACGTTTCCAAGCCTCAATAAAAACTGAGTCAGCTTTATGACGTTCACTCAACTCTTTACTGTTTGAATATGCAATATCATGCTCTCTACACGCTTCATCCAAAGCATTGATTCCACGATCACCACGTGCTAATCGTTTCTCTAACTTTGTTCCAGGTCCACAGTAATTGTATCCGGGTATATGAGCCTAAAAAGTTAGAGAGTCTATTATATTGTTTACAAGACCACTACCCTGTTTGAGTTTTGATTTCGAACTATTTAAATTATAAAAACGTTTGGCCATTTTATAGCAACCTCAATCAAGAAACGTTTCCCATTGAATGAAGTAGCTCACTAGCGTTTTTAAGACAAAAGAAAAGCATACTAATACGAATCATTGAGGGTGGTGGACATGGAGAGAATAATCAACAACCTCGACATAGTGTTTTGCTACCCAATTCAATTAGAGCATTAATTAATTGTTGGACCATCAAATTGTGGAAAAACCAATGTGATGCTTAGTCTTATAGAGAGTCCCAATGGTCTCAAATTTGAAAATATTTATGTATTTTCAAAGAGTTTATACCAACCCAAATATGAATATTTGGAAAAACTTATCAAACCAGTTCAAGGAATGGGATATTTTACGTTCTCCGAAAACGATGCAGTGTTATCACCACACGAAGCGAAAAATAATTCCATTATGATATTCGATGATGTGGCATGTGAAAAGCAGGATAATATCCGAAACTATTTTTGTATGGGAAGACATAAGAATATTGATTCATTCCATTTATGTCAAACATACATACATATACCGAAACATTTAATACGTGACAATGCTAATTTTATTATAATGTTTAAACCAGGTGATTTGAACATGCGTCATATATATCGAGATCACGTAAACAGTGACATGGACTATAAATCATTTATGGAAATTTCACGAAAATGCTAGGAGGAGAAATTTGGATTTCTACTAATCTCTAAAGATGATGATATGAAAAATGGGCGATACAGAAAAGGTTTTGATCAATTCATTATACTTTAAAATATGGATATAAAACTAATGATATGATGATTAAACAACAGTCCAAACTTAGACTTCAAAATGTCTACATCACTAACATTTGCATTAAATGGAAACACACCAGTTATAACCGAAAATTTTTCCCACAAATTGAATTAAATAAAAATTATGAGTGTGCTCTCATTGACTTTCACACATACAATTCTATACCAAACGTAGATAGAGGGTACAATCTACTTCATATTGGAAATAAATGTATAGAAATACCTGTTGGATCGTATGAACTCGAAGAAATTGCAACATATATTATTGATGTTCTAAAGGAGTATGGTTCTTATGATGCGTTAAAAATAGAAACCAACAACAATACGCTGAAAGTTCAAGTTACCACTAAAAAGAAATAGTATATTTTAATCGTGAACGAAGTATTGGAAAGCTGTTTGGATTTGGTGAACGTATTCTAAAACCGCACAATACTGAAATTTATGTCTCAGATAACCCTGTGAATATTTTAAAAGTAAATACAATTAGATTGGAATGCAACATTATCAGTGGCTCATATGTGGGTAATAGACCAAATCATGGGCTCCATGAATTTGGGATCAATGTTCCTCCGGGATATAAAATGAGTATTACACCACGAAACTTGATTTATTTACCTATCAACACTAGAGAAATAAGCACGCTCGAAGTACGGATAACTGATCAGGAGGGGAATTAATCAATTTTCGAGGGAAACTATATCAATTCGTCTTCATTTACGAGCAACAGAATGATTATTTATAATAAAAGGTCATCACATCACCTCACAACTCCTTTTACTAAATGTAAAGGTGAAGTGGAAACATCATCATCATTATCATCTTGAGGACCATCATATCCACGACCTGCGGTATCATTAAAAATAAACTGATTTTAAAATCACTTGGATTTAATATTCAGTAAAATTACTACCTTCATTTCAAATGAATGAAATTTTTTGTGCAAGATAAACCTCACAATGATGAGAGTATCACGAAAAAGAATATCACACTTATTACCCATATCAGCAGAACTTCAAAACAAATGATGAAGTTCGTATTACAATACAAAACCAAGATTTGTATGTGTTGCCGTCTGAAAGTTTCCTCCACTTTGAAGGGACACTTAGTAAAATTACTAACCAAAATTCGGTCACAACTACAACAAAATGATGTTGCTTAAAAATAATTGCATGGCCTATTTTTGGATGAAATAAGATATGAATTGAATGGATGCGAACTGGATAGAACACGGCTTACTGGAATCACATCTACTCTGAAAAACTTTCTTTCTATTGGTCGACAGGAGTCTCTATGTGATCGTAATGCCGGGTGGAGTGGAGCTTTTCAATACCACTAAAAATGCTAATGGGATTCGCTGAAGATCATAAAAAGTTATATTAAATTGTAAACATCAACTCATTCTCTTGCTAGCTATAAATATGAATGATATGTTTGAAAAACAGTTGGAGGTGGTGAACATAAAATTGCTATACAGAGCATGTGAGGTAGTTGTCTAATAGACTTCTGCATGAATGCATCCAAAACGTCAAATGAATCATTTATTCTAAATGTGGGCACACTCTTATTTCTGCACAGTATATTTGGGTGTCAGTGGGTAGGGTAGTATTGTCTGTTTTGATTGACAGTGTTCTCACTCATTCCATAGTTGTACAGCTGGTTATGAGTACAGCAGTAGGAGAAGGCACACTTCGAGTAAATCCAATGAAAGTGCAAGCCTTTTCCGAATTTCCGGTGCCACAGTTCAGACGCCAACTAACCATTAAGCCGTTAAGCGATTCCGTATGTATATAGAAGGCCAACCATTCAAAGTTATAACCGATCATGCAAGTCTGAAATGGTTGATGAATCAAACAGACCTTCATGGCAGACTCGCTCGATGGGTGTTAAAGCTACAAGGAATGGATTTTCAAATCGAACATCGGAAGGGCAGTCAAAATGTAGTCGCTGACACTCTTTCCAGAGCATTCGAAGAAAATGTAGATGTTGTTGAGCTCGAAATACTGCCAGAGATAGATTTGAACTCGGATGCATTTCTTGAAAGTTATTATGTTGAGTTAAAGAGAAGATCAGCAAATGCAATCTTCCGGATTTCAAAATCATAGACGGATATTTATATTACAGAGCAGTATTGCCTGCCGACGTCAGCGAAGATATTGGCGATGGCTGGAAACTGTACGTCCCTACATCTCTCAGAAATTCGGTGATAGTTTCAGCTCATTGTACCCCAACGTCAGCACATTACGGCACAGCGAAGTGTCTAGAACGCATTCGTAGGCATTTTTATTGGCCACGAATGGTAGTGGAAGTGCGAGACTTTATCAGCAAATGCGAAATATGTCAAACCTCAAAATACCCAACACAAAATCTAAAGCCGCCAATGGGTATTCAAACAATTAGTGAGCGAGTATTTCAAAGACTCTACATAGATTTCATAGGTCCGTTTCCACGCTCAAAACTTGGTAATATTGGAATTTTTATCATCCTAGATCATCTTTCAAAATTCACATTCCTTATACCAGTTATGAAATTTTCGACTATAATAATCATTGATCACTTGCGCAAAACAGTATTTAACTGTTTTGGCACACCAGAGTTCATAATCAGCGATAACGGCACTCAGTTTAAAAGCCGAGAATTCGCTGCATTTTGTCATCGTATGGTATCAAACACATGTTGTAACGTATCACTAAGGAGGTATTCGTCTGGTGCTGGTGAAAGGTTTACTAGTGTGGCGTACGCGCTGGCTTCTCCGGGCTTTGCTCAGATAGCATGGGGTTCAAGGAAAGGGCCAACTAATAGGACGCACCACTTTTAATAATAATACATTAAACATTCGGGTACATATGGGAAGACAGAGAAGAAGGAGTGTAATGGAAAGGTTACACTAAACAATAGTGAAAGAGAAGAGAAAGGGAAGGAGAGGAAGGTAGGTTAACAAAGAAGACGGAGCCACTCTCTCATGCAACACAGCTGTTATTGTGTGCAGACGCCCACCCTACCATGATCCTGCATTCATCGCCAAAAACTAAAAAGTTGGCAGGATCCCTAAAAGACAGTGGTTCGGCTAACCTACTCCTGATTGGTTAGGCATGGTTCCAAATAAAAGTGAACAATTAAGCGGACATACTTAATTTATTAACAGATAGCAAAAATAATTTGAATAATAACAGCATTATTAATTGACAAAAAAATATGACAAGAAAAACAAGTAAGAAAGCTACAGTCGAGTGTACTCGACTGTGAGATACCCGCTACCCATTTTCCCAAAATATACCGAATATACTGCAAAAATACTAAAAATATACCAAATGGTATATTTGGTATATAGACATAGTACCGCATTCAAAATATACCATAGACGGCACAATATACCAGATTGTCAGCCAAAGCAACTAAGACCCCTAGTAAGTAGGCGTTTTTGCCCATACAAAAGTGTTTCTTTAATAACTTCGACAAATTTTATCTGATCGCAACCAAATTTTAGGAATCATAACTACTATAGTAAACATTGTATATACCAAAATTCGCAACCCTAGCTTTAAAATTACGCTTGTTATTCGATTTTTTGATTTGCGTGGCAAAATTTGAAACAAACTTGATCTGCGTGCAAACATAACAAATAGCTCTATCTCTTATAGTCTCTGAGATCCAGTGTTTCATACGGACAGACGGACAGACGGACAGACACACAGACGGACAGACGGTCATGGCATCGTCTCGGCTGTCGACGCTGATCAAGAATATATATACTTTATAGGGTCGGAGATGCCTCCTTCTACCTGTTACATACATTTCCTGCCGGCACAAAGTTATAATACCCTTCTACCCTATGGGTAGCGGGTATAATAAATAAATAAATAAATTAACGGACAAATATAGTAAGTGTGTATGAGGCGGAATTAATTAAATAAGGCCAAAAAGAAAAGAAAAAATAAATAAATACTAAAAATAATTAACCTATAAATATAAAATATGTTCTAGCATAATTATAATATAAATAAAAATTTTAGCATTTAAATGTTGATTAAATTAAGAGAAGGAAAAAATTAGCTAAAATGAACTAGTTTTGGTTCATTTAGAAATGCAATGTTAGACCATCACACCGAATATAGGCAATCACTAGATGCAAGTAAAAATGAGGATCAGCTGATGGCTGTCACTCAATGAAATGTTTTGCTATTGCCAGTCTCGCAAGGTCATTGACCGCTGCACTATGTTGAATTTGACCCGTTTTCGTGGCCAAAACTCATTTTTCGCAAGTATTCAAATTTCCGTGTCTTTAATGTTACCATGTTGAGAAATGATCAAATCGCGATATTGTATACCGAAAATGTTAACTTAACAGTTTAATGTTAAAATAACAGCTGTTAAAGTAAGCTGTTGCAAGCAGACAATACGTGCAGTGTTAAATGTTAAATTTGCGATGCAATTTCAAATTGGCATATCTCCCACAAAAAATCATTGAATAATAAAATTCAAAAGGAATATTACTTCTTCAAGTTATTACTATGTATTGATACTAATATGTTGCGTGGTTTGTTCGTATTTTTCTAACAATTTGTATATTTAGCAAGTGTTGTCCCCTTGTCACTTTTCGAAAAAAAGTTGAACTTTCCAAAAGGTTTTAACTAAAATGTTCAAATTTGTTCAGTGAGTGTCCATATACATGTTGTAGATCTGTCAATTCTCAATTCATAACATGTAAGCTCATTATGCGTTTTTTGCGGTTTTTTGCGTAATTTGAATTTTGGGAAGCAACATTTTGACCAGAATTGCAGAACTGCTAAAGCCTTTGCGATTTTTTTTTTCTTGAATAACTTCCATATTTATTATCCGATCTGAACCAAATTTTCAGGACGCATTTGAAATAGGACATTCATCATGTGTTCCAAAATTCGAGTCTCTAACTTGAAAATTGATTTATATATTCGCTTTTTCGATTTATGTGGCGTTGACACGCCCACTTTTCTAAAATACCTTCCTATAGCAATAACCTTTATTATACAAGAAACCTGCATTCAAAAAATCTTGTTAATTTAAAAAATTTTAATTTTGGCCACAAAAAGGGTCAAATTCAACATAGTGCGCTGGGACTGCAGACAGCTGTAGCAGCGCTATGGTCAGATAGACCACCAGCAAAAGGGAAGCTTTAGCTCTAGCTCATAGATTATTAATTAGTTAGAGTGAAACAGACTTACATACATTAGAGACTCCCACGCAGAAAGATCTTTCCTTGTGTTGGTGCCTGTCTGTGGTGTATCTGTGGGGAATAATAATAATTGCGAGCTTTTGCGCCTGCATGAAAGCTGACTGCTATGACCGGTAGCGTCGATCAAAACAAACATGCATACATACAAATGTATGCAGGTATGGTTTTACATGCTTTTCAGGCAATACAAAAACATTAAATTTTATAACTAAATACAATTTTACAAAGATATTTTGCCTATAGGTGTTGCCTTACATGCCTTCTTAAATGATTGACATTTCTATTTTACACAATAGTACAGTGGTACTTGTATTATGAAGGACCCAGAAAAGTTGTTGGTTCAACTTTCTCGCCACATCATATTACACTTACAACATTGATGGACTATCACTTATAGATGCATAGTTAAACAACATAACGTAAATTAACAATAATAAACAAACAAAAAAAAAATAAGCTGCCGTTTGCCTTCCTCCTGGGTGACGCAGATACTCGGCTTCGATGCCACCACAAATACGGAGCAAATAGCCAACGGAGATCGCAAGGCTGCCGGACGCAGGTGCTTTGCAGTAGAAACACCACCTGCTGGGAAGCAATTCTCCTGTGCTCAATGAGCGTCTGCAGCTAGCAACAGCTCATATGTTTGCGTTGCCCAGACAGCTGATGTGTCCAGCGCAGCTGCGACTTGGAGATTTTGGTGGTTGGCCGTTAATCAAGCAGTTGTGTGTGTTGAAGTTTCATTTTAAATTAATTTAAAATTCTACCACTGGGTTATTATAATTTACACACTGGGTTTTATATACATTAGGACTGGGTCATTATATTCAGCTTTATACCGGGTGTTATATAAATTAATACTGGGTTATTATATAAATTATGGCTGGGTTATTATAATTTATGACTGAGTGCCGAATCTAAAAATAAATAGACAAAACTAAACTTAGAACAACAAAAAACTAAATATACGTATAACAAATATTTACCCTAATCTGGAAAACGGCACTTGGTTTATTTACGCCAGTTGACAAATTCCTCTAGTGGACAAACAGCTACAAGTGGACGGCAAGGTGCACTTTTGTAAAAAAGAAGATGACCAGATCAACGACTCAGTATAACAATTATACAATGAAGTATCTTTGTATACTCACAAGTACGTTTTAAGCATCTGTCTACACCAACCACTTCACTGATGTACTTTTTCTTTTTTTTATTATTATTAAAGCACATGCACTTCTCCACTATTTTTTTACTTAGGTTCTGCACATAACTCTTAACCATTTTTCTTCCAGCCAAAACCAACAACAAAAACTTTTTTCGGAAATTTGACAATTAATCCTACTCAAAAGGTAATCGCTTGTCTATTGTGGTCTGGACTTAACACGATCAGCTGATCCAGCAATTCATGCTTGCATGTATCGTGGTCCACCAATAGATGGCGCTATTTCTGGAGCTTTCAGTCTCATTTGTAAATAAAGCTCCGCTTCTCAGCACAAAACTTGACAAGACATTGAGTACCATTTTCTCATACAACAAATTATTTTATACAACTAAACAAATTAAATAATACAAATTAACTAGGACAATAAACATATAAATAAATAATATAATAAATAATAGGTATAATTATGTATGTGTGCAGAAAAGACGAAAAAATGTTGCATACTTTTAGGCTTAGTCAATTCCAATTACGACAAGCGGCCTATTACACATCCCCTGGCAAAATCACACTTAGTCGTTGTAACGACGAAGTGGGATACCCGCTTGGAGGTAGCTTAATAGTCATTATGCGAAGACAAGCGCTTATTGCTTAATGTCCTTCGCATGGAATTTGCCTATGAACTTGCCTTGTAAATCCTCCAACTCATCATATGCGGAACCTAACTTGCGACTGACTCGCGATTTTACAAACGTTGGAGCTAATTTAGCACTGAAACCTTTCACAAAATTGCTTTGTTGGAAGTTCCGTCTATACACTTCCTGCCCTACAGTGTAGTTGACCTCTCGACTACGTGTATTATAAACTTTTCGTTGCGTATCTGCTGTTGTAGTATACCACTCCTTGCAGCCGCACGAATAAGTTCAATTGAGTCGTCTCTACTAAACTGAGTAGTTCTGTCTTCCAGTTGATCCAATCTTCTCAGAAGCGTATAAGTTTTCCCATTAGTAACCATATGTTGCCCAAAGGTCACTCTATACGGACTTGATCGCACGGCCGAATGTGTCGCGGATCGAAGTGCACAAGCAATAAAGCTCAGCGACTCATCCCAATCTGTCTGATCAGGCTTAATATACGCTTTAATAGCAGCAAGCACTGATCGATTGACACGCTCTGAAGCATTCGCTTGCGGCGCGTAAACAGCCGTATAACGATGGTGTACCTCGTATTTTTGGAGCAATTCATTGAATTTATCCGACTTGAATTGAACTCCATTATCAGATACAACCACTTCTGGGACACCGAAACAATGAAATATGTTCTCTTCTAAGAACTGCACTACAGCCTCCGCTGTAAATTTTTTACGGGGTGCAAAATGGATACTTAGACAGATGATCTACCACAACAAAATGCCAATATGGCCAGAACGACTACGCGGATAAGGCCCTAAAAAGTCCACATATAGTTTTTGAAATATCCTACAAGTTTCTTCATTATGGCTTAAAGGCGGTCGCAATGGTTGATTTGAATGCTTTGTGACTTTGCAGATATCACAATTGCTGACAAAAGCTTTTATGTCACTTAGCATATTTGGCCAATAGTAAAATCGCCTCGCACGTTCTAAGGTTTTGGTGATTCCATTATGTGCGGAGAGTGGAGAAGTATGACATTCTCTTAGCACCTCAGCGATGAGATCTTTTGGAATCCAAACTTTCCAACATAAGTCATCAGCAACTTGTTCTACCGACACATGTTCGGAACGGCGGTAAATGATTTGGTCTACTATCTTTAAGTCAGGCATTTGAGATAGCTGGGCCTTAACTCTTTTAGCTCTACATACTCTGCCTACTTGAAATGGATTGAATGCAATGTTCTGACTGCCTTTCCTATGCACGATCATAAACGAGAAGGCTTGCAACTTAAGTGCCCACCTTGCCAACCTCGAGCTTAAATCATCTTGCGACATTAACCATTTGAATGACGCATGGTCGGTGTGGATCGAAAACTCGTGACCCTCTACATACGCACGAAATTTCTTTACGCACATTACAGCTGCTAAACACTCCTTCTCCGTAACCGAATAGTTGCGTTGGCACTTATTCAATTTTCGTGACATAAACGCAATTGGTACATCATTACTTTCGCTATCTTTTGCATCAGCACCCTCCAACACCTGTGTGACTTGCATCACAATGGATTGCAAAGGGTTTGGAGAAATCTGGACTATGCAGCACTGGTGCTTTACACATCAGATCTTTAAGTAATTCAAATGCCTTCTGCGCTTCATCCGACCACACAAACTTGCGCTTCTGCTTTAACGTATCAGATATCGGAGCCGCAATACCAGCATAGTTATGAATAAACTTGTGATACCAGCCTGTTGTTCCCAAAAATCGTCGCACTTGCTTTATCGATTTCGGCACGGGAAACTCTTGGATAGCTGTTACCTTGTCAGGGTCAGTCTGTATCGTACCTTGACCTATGACATGTCCCAAGTACTTCACCTCTCGCAAGCAAAATTTGCTCTTCTCAACATTGATGGTGAGACCTGCCAGTGTTAGACGATCTGCAAGTTGTTTAAGGACCACTAAATGCTTTTCAAACGTGTCGGAAATTACCAACAAGTCATCCAAATATACGAAAATTTCATTTCGCAATTCCGGTGGAATGACTTTGTCCATAAGTTTGGTCATTGTTTGTGGCGCATTAGTAAGGCCGAAGGGCATGACCGTATATTGGTATAATGGTCTACCGGGGACAGTAAACGCCGTCTTCTGTCGTGCATTGGGTGACAATGGAATTTGCCAGTACGCATCTTTCAAGTCAATGCTTGATATGAATTCAGCTTTTGGCAATCGACTTAATATTCCATCTATTAACGGCATCGGATAAGCGTTCTTAATGGTCACCTCATTCACTTTACGACTATCCAAACAAAGACGAACTTTCCCAGGTTTTGAACCAACACCACGGGTGCCGACCAAGGGCTATCGGACTCTTCAATTACTCCTAACGCTAACATTCGATCGAGTTCGTGGTACATCAACTTTTCCACCGCTGGTGACACTGCATAATGCCGCTGCTTTATGGGTTTGCAGTCCGTCACCTCAATATCGTGTGTTAGCCAATTGGTCTTTCCTAACCCCTTTTCTGCAAACGAAGGAAACTGTTTGATAACAGTGACAAGTTCCGTTTTCTGCTCAGATGTCAACTCGAGTTGCTGCGGATTATCAAAAGTAATTGAGGCGGATTATCAAAGTAATGCTGTTAGTGTGAGCCTTATGTATCAAAAACATTGGCAATAGCTCGAAATCCCTCCAAAACTCAATACCTAAATACAAGTCTTGCGACAAAGTCGGTACGATATAAAATCGTTGTGAATGTGTCTTGCCCTTAAACTGGACAGGAATAACCAACTTGCCACAAATTCGTTGCCTATTTCCATCAGCAGTTTTACAGCTGATGACAACCGCGTATATTCGGTATTATTAGTTAATATTTCTTCTGCTAACTTCCCACCAATGCAGTTAATACTAGCGCCAGTGTCCATTAACCCCGTTATCAATTTGCCTAGTATATTGACTTGGGCATAAGGACGAAGATCATCCGCGATGTCTACTATTGACGCTAACAAAGCTCTTTTTCCTCAGTTTTAATTCGTATATAGTTCGCCTTCCTCTGCTTATTCGAATACAAGAACTACAAACATTATCTAAATCTGAAATATTGGATCTAGCCGGGTTTACTTGAACTTCTGGTATTATTTTCGATACATTTATATCTTCTTTTTACTCCGTGTTGGTACCCTTCGAGACTAGTTTGCGTGCACTTGTCAACGGTGCACGCCCATACGGGTTTTTGGAATTGCACACTTCGTGCAACTGGGTCGATACGTGTCACGCTTACCACAACCGTAACAAAACACTTTACGTTCTGCTACATCGATGTCCACTCTTCCCACAATTCCAACAAGAAAGTGTTAGAGCATCCACCTCCAGATTCTCTGGCTCTTCAACATCATCCTCTTCATCCATTGTGGCTTGCACCGTGACTTCACTTACATGCCGTCTCGGTAAGCCTCTTGGAATTGATGATGGCATTGAAATGGTTTTTAAAACCTCTCTCGCGTACGAACAGTGTGACGCAACTGCTCAACGCTGAATATTGTCACATACAATAATTCGTGCTGACTATCCGAGACCAAATTGGCTCGCAAGACCTCCAGTATGGACTGCTCACTCATTGGGCTGTTCAAACGATCTACTAATGCCACAATGGCTTCGTAGAACTGATCGAACGATTCGTTGGCTTTCTGCTTTCGTTGCGAAATAGCTGTTCGAATCTCCAAATCAGTTCTGCCATCTGTAAACTGATTTTCAATGCCTTGCATAAGTCTGCCCAACGAACTTCTGTCACACTTTTGTGGTACCTCCAGAAAAATTCACTCCCTCTACCCTCAAACAAGTTACTCGCATATTTGGCTAGCAACTCAAAGTCTTCGTCAAGGGTTTGCCGAGTCAATGCTTCTACGCGATAAAGAAAATCTTCTATCGACATAGACGAATGACCAGAGTATCGCAGCTTCCAATTAGCAATAATCTAGCTAATTCTGTCGGGTCGCAGACTATTACTCAGCTGAGAACCCAATGGCGAAGAGTTGGCACCAACTTGCGGCGCTCTCGGATTTACCAACGGATTCGTATCTAGCCGATTTGGTAATCCAAACAACTCCTGAAAGCTTTGATGCTGTGGACTTGTTGGAGAAGGTCTAGGAATAGATTGGATTGGTTCAGAGTTGACAGCTAGCTGTTGCTGAACTAATCTCTGAAAACCATTTTCCAGCACCTGCGATAGTATCTGCGTCTGCTGCACTAATGCTGCTGATATCGCAGCCGCAATGGTCTGTTGTATTTCTTGGCCAACAGCACTTGCTGCTGGCTGAGCTATTGGACTCTGAACTACAACCGGTTGCGGAGCTTGTGGAATTGGAGTCGGCTGCCTTGGCTGCGAGCTGGACCTACTACCAATACCAGTAGAATTTCCTACATTGGCATTTGCCGATGTGACCGTCGCCGTGGCTTTCGCTTGCCCTCTAGTTCTCATAACTGAACTGGCTGCTTCCAATTCTTCAGCAAGATTCACAGAAGATCTTGCTAACACCGTTCGGCACACTGGACACAAATTCCTATTGTCAGTGCGAGTATTAAAGCAGGCGTGGTGAAAATAATGATTGCACCTTGTAGCTAACAATTGAGCAGGATGTTCGACCTCCTGAGTGCAAACACAACAAATGGTTTCACCTTGAATTATGGGACCTGGCATGATATGTAAGACCTAATCTTCAGAATTTCTGCTAATGAAGGAAAAATTTTTCTACAAACAACTGTATAAATAAATAATAATAATGGGGAAAAAAATAATATATAAATAAACAAAGATTTAAATAAATAAGAGAAAAATGAGATAAATAAATAAATAAACAAATACCAAGTAATAATTAACACACAAAAATAACTAAACAATTAAATAAATAAATAAATAATAATACAAATACAAATTTCAACAAAACTGATAATCAAACACGATTCATAAAATATTTGGAAACCATGCAAAACTTCACAGAGTGTAAGTTAGCCTCCAGATTTTCCTATTAACCCACCTGAATGGATAGGACTAGTTGCTAGATAAGCGTACCTTCAATTAGTATGACGTGAAAGCAGCTCTGAGCCACGATCCGTTTCAAACACTAATTGAAATGTGAATGCCTTAACAGCCACTAAAAAGGAAAAAAAAGAAATTGGGAAAATATAAGCATTCATAAAGCTCCTTTATGTTAATAATACCAACTTTAAGAGCAATTATTTCAAAACCGAGTATAGCGTAATAGCGCATGCAAACCATACTCGGTCGATAATAGATCGCCTAATTAGTAATATTACATTGTAAACTTTTATGATTGATGAAGACGGACAATAAACAATACTAAACACACTAAGCTGACTTGCGCCACCACGGGACTATGCAACCCCAGTCAATGAGTTTAGTTGTCCATTGCTGAATTAATTTTGCTGTACTAATTTATTTCCACCGTTTTCATTAGGTGTTTTGCTTACCGCAAGAGGCAGATCTGGTCCACGAACTTTTCAAAGTAAGCTCTACACCTTAAGAAATACGATAGCATATAAACGACAGTAGACAGTTTGATCGTTTGAGTATAAAGCCATTTTTTGAAGAGACTAACCTAGTACACAAATATGTATAAGGACAACAAAAAGACTTGAATCACTAGATGTATACGGCGGCTAGTGTAATTTCGTTGCCGGTATTTAATTTTATATTTATAGATGTGGCCTGTAGGTAGTTTTTAGCAAATTTGTTATGATAGTAGTGCTTAATACGGCTTCTGATTAGAATTCCAGTCCCACCATGTGCTTTACCGTCTGGATGATTTGTTCCGTAGAAAGTATATCCTCGTAGATGAAAATTGTATTTGTTTGTAAGGTGTGTTTCTGAAAGCAACATTACGTCGATTTGATTGTCGAGTAGGAATTGAGCTAACTCAAGTTTATGCTGTGAAACGCCATTAGCGTTCCACGTAGAGATCCGTAGGGGAGTCATTATTTGGATTGTTGTGAAACCAGCATTTGAATCAATAGATTTTGGTTTCGCATTAAATCTTGCATAGTTGTGCGCATGAATGACATAAATTCTGTAAGGCTTTGTTGTAAGCTGCATATCATAGCTTCGAAGTTGCTTTTTGGCTGCTCCGGCGATTGATGTTGCTGAGCCATGCTCGGTTCTTGGTATGCTGATTGCAGAAATGAACTTTTTGGGGCAGGGGTAGCCGGTCCTGATTTTAAAGCGCTTGCGTATGTCACACTTTTGTCAGAGTTAATAGGTCCTAGTGAGGATCTGGCTGCAGTGGAGAAGAAGACTTCAGGGTTTGATCTGGAGACTTTCAACGTTTTATTTTGGGTGCGGGCGGTAATTCCTTTTTGATGAATGCGGCTTTTCAGATCCTTATAAACTGGGCAACCTCTATAGTTAGCAGTGTGATTGCCACCGCAGTTGCCGCACTTTTCGAGTTGCAGTCATCTTTGCTCGCTGGGCAGTGTGCGGAGTCATGAAGCTCTCCACAAACTACACACACCGGGCGCAGTTTACAGTATGACCTTGTATGACCATATTCTTGGCAGTTTGCACATTGTACCGGACCATTGCGTTTGTGCGGTTCCTCAACTGTAATATGGCGGTGCAGCAGGAACTGAAGATTGTATATAGGGTGCACTTCATATTTCTTCAGGGGCTTATTTTCTGGCTCGAGCTCAACCTTAAAGAGTGGCTGCGGCTTTCTATCCCTGTTAAGGATGTTGAAGACTGTCTTTGCGCTAAATCCCTTCTCTTGTAGTGCCTTTGTTATCTCTGCTGGCGTTACTTCAGATTCTATACACTTAAGTACGACTTGCAAGCCTTTGCTGCTTTTAAGCTGATACGTGTAAAAGTTCTTTTTATTATCGGTAAGATATTTCGATAATACTCTGTAATTGTCTTCAGACTTCATTTGAACCTTCGTTTCGTGAATGTTGTCCTTTACAAGGGGTATTATGTGGAAGTTATCCTTGCCAATAAGCTCAATAATTTTGTTGACGAGAACATTGAACTTTTTTCTCGTATATAAATAGGCGGAGGCTTTGGCTTCCTTTTCTCGACTTCAGTAGATTCGTCTGCGTCTGCTAAGATTTTGAATCGGTTCGAGTTCATGTCCGTTTCTATTGCAGCTAGGCTAGCATTGCCACGGGTTATTTTGCGTTGAGAATTTAGAGGGCTCATCTTTCTTTTTAATTTGAATGTAGCGATCCATACCAGTCTGCACAGCCGGCTTAATAGGTTCATTGTTTTTGTTCTTTTTCGGGCAGTGCAGCGACAGACGTAGTAATGTTTACGCTGCTAGCTGATGATGTCGTTAAACGAGCTGTCGATACAGTTGCGGTTGTTGTTGTTGTTACTGTTGACGTTGTCAGCGAAATTGCGGTGCTGGTTACTGCGCTCTTAGGCTGCAGAGACATCGATGGAAGCGAGGAGAGCATGAGCGCGCTCTATTGCTCTCTACGTTTAGAAATTCGGTCGAGTTGGGGTAATTGACCGCACTTGATCAGAGCTTGCATTATTTTCGGTCGCTTTAAAAGAGAAGTACGCGTTGTCTCTTTGTTGTGAGAGCCGTCTCTCGTCTTGCTCACGGTTACGTTGTGCACGAATGTCGTTTTGACTCATTGTAATCGAGATTGATTAGTTATAGATTTAATTATTATGATTTATATTAATTAATTAATCAATTAATATAAACATTAGCGATTTCATCGCAAAGAGCGTCTTTTCGCGTTTTGTAGATTTTTAAAACCAGTCACTGCACTTATGTGATTTTATTGAATATTTTTCCCGGAGCACAATAAATACACGTCTGCATGCGACGACGGTTCGAAACGAAATATATTACATTAACTACTTTTTCTACAAATAGAGCCGTGGCGCTGACGTTTTCCAATTGCAAAAAACTTTGCCTACTTTTAGGCCCAACAAAGAAATTTGCTCGGCCCAAGCGACCACTACATGTTTTGTTTGTAAAATGCACAAAAGAGTGCCAACATGTTTTGATAAATTGAAAAATTAAACTGAATTTGTAATTAGTACTTTGTCAAATCCACTAACTCATTTTTTCGACTTTCATACAGCCAACATGGGGTACATAGGAGTTTATAGTCTGATAATCATAACCCTTTATCATCTTTAACAGCTATCATCAACAATCATATATGCTACGACGGATTCATCAGTTGTGTAGGGGCGTCTTCAGAATAATAATAACACTTTAACTTTTCGAATTGTTGGAATTTGTAATTTTACAATTATTTTATTGCACTTGGAAAATGTACACACTTGTTGTGCCGGTCAGAATAGCAGAACATATGTTATCAGGGAAAAGCACTAAAAGTGGGCAGGGTGACCAACATGAGGATAAACTAGATCAGTGTGACTGCGCGTGTGACAAGGTCACACGCACAGTATATAACTTTGTCGCTATCGATATCAATCGATCGCGACCACACTATCAGCTGTTTTGAGTGGTCACTCCTGCCATCATCTGGCATCAACATCAGTTATCAGGCCTGCTAACATCGATGGAAAGTGCGTAAGTACGGCATAGCCGTGTATGTATTCATAGTTGATTGGGGTTGTGATTGTGAGGCTCTCAATTCCGTGTGTTCCGTGTTGGTATATTTTTCGTATTATTAAGTCATGAAGACAAACGTTTAAACAAAACAAATTAACGTAACGTTAAATAAAAAGCTCAATTAATCAAGCGCTATTGTCATTAGAGATAATTATATTAAACAAAATGAAGAATGTTTATTAAAATACTGTATAACATGGAGAAGAAAACAATGATGTGTTAAACTTTTAATTGTAATTTGGGCACTGAATATGCGAGCGTTAAGGTTGATGCGAAACGAGTACTGTCTCTCTCCCAAGTATTACACTCTGTCTACACTTTAATTTATGATGACTTACTACCCACTACCCAGTCGAAGCCAAAGACACACCCCAGCCCTGAACTGAGCCGGCAAGTTAGCTAGACAGAGTAGGCTTAGATGAGTAGAACCTCGTGGTGTTCGTCACATAATTAAATGGCGCCCAAATCGTGAGGCCTATGGAAAATGTGCCCCAAAACAAAAATTTCCTCATCAAACTATTCATTCTTTTTATAGAAAACATAGGTGTATGAATTTTCTGCCTTCTGGATTGGCTGTTTACTGATGAGAATGTCGGAAAGCAGACCAGGCGAAAAATAACATACATAGCGGATTCATTAATTGACAGTGTTATCAATGAATTAAACCTGCTAAATACCATTTTCTGGCCAATAATGTGATTAAGGAAATTTGTTGTAGAATTGGATGAATTTCGATTCTCTACCGACTCATTGTTAGGCCCAGTACACAATAATGTGTTGTGGTATTGAAATCGAGAATTGTTCAGTATTGGTTAATATCGATCTGTTCCTCTTTCAATCACAAACACTCATCAAATACGTTACTAATCAAAGTAGATTCAGCTTCTCAGTACTCTTTTTCGTATTTTTTCCTGGTGCGACTTGTCACAACCAATTCAGAAAATGCCTTTTGAGATTGCATGACCAGCACGAATGAGAAAAAACTGGCTTGACGATAGGGCGTTAATCTTTGATGCATTCTTAACTTCCCATTCTTTGACATTCACTGCCTCAAGATGCATCTATCGCAAAAATCTTTTGTTGTTGCCAAGCCCCACACACAGATGGCGCTAATAAATTTGTGCCAACAAAATACAATTATCCTAAAAGTTTCTACTAACATTAAACAATTATTATACATTTAACATTTAAATAACAAAAATGTGATTATTAACATATATATACATAACTTTAATAAATATATTACATTAACTACTTTTCTACAAATAGAGCCGTGGCGCTGACGTTTTCAATAGCAAAAAAACTTTGCCTACTTTTAGGCCCAACAAAAAATTTGCTAAGCGACCACTACATGTTTTTGTTTGTAAAATGCACAAGAGTGCCAACATGTTTTGATAAATTAAAAATTAAATTGAATTTGTAATTAGTACTTGTCAAATCCACTAATCATTTTTCGACTTCTTCATACAGCCAACATGGGGTACATAGGAGTTTATAGTCTGATAATCATAACCCTTTATCATCTTTAACAGCTATCATCATCAATCATATATGCTACGACGGATTCATCAGTTATCAGGCCTGCTAACATCGATGGAAAGTGCGTAAGTACGGCATAGCCGTGTATGTATTCATAGTTGATTGGGGTTGTGGATTGTGAGGCTCTCAATTCCGTGTGTTCCGTGTTGGTATATTTTTCGTATTATTAAGTCATGAAGACAAACGCTTAAACAAAACAAATTAACGTAACGTTAAATAAAAAGCTCAATTAATCAAGCGCTATTGTCATTAGAGATAATTATATTAAACAAAATGAAGAATGTTTATTAAAATACTGTATAACATGGAGAAGAAAACAATGATGTGTTAAACTTTTAATTGTAATTTGGGCACTGAATATGCGAGCGTTAAGGTTTTATGCGAAACGAGTACTGTCTCTCTCCCCAAGTATTACACTCTGTCTACACTTTAATTTATGATGACTTACTACCCACACCCAGTCGAAGCCAAAGACACACCCCAGCCCTGAACTGAGCCGGCAAGTTAGCTAGACAGAGTAGGCTTAGATGAGTAGAACCTCGTGGTGTTCGTCACATAATTAAATGGCACCCAACTCATGAGGCCTATGGAAAATGTGCCCCAAAACAAAAATTTCCTCATCAAACTATTTATTCTTTTCATAGAAAACATAGGTGTATGAATTTTCTGCCTTCTGGATTGGCTGTTTACTGATGAGAACGTCGGAAGCAGACCAGGCGAAAATAACATACATAGAGGATTCATTAATTGACAGTATTATCAATGAATTAAACCTGCTAAATACCATTTTCTGATTAAGGAAATTTGTTGTAGAATTGATGAATTTCGATTCTCTACCGAATCATTGTTAGGCCCAGTACACACAATAATGTGTTGTGGTATTGAAATAGAGAATTGCTCAGTATTGGTTAATATCGATCTGTTCCTCTTCAATCACAAACACTCATCAAATACGTTACTAATCAAAGTAGATTCAGCTTCTCAGTACTCTTTTCGCATTATCTTAAAATCGCATTGAAGGGTAATCCCAAACTTAAAAACTTAAAACTTATAAACACTATATTATCGCATTTCGTATACTTATTTTTGTCAATTACCTTGTCAATATCGAATACCGTACTAGTTCACATTCATACTTTAATTCATTATGCCGGTTACTCGCAGCCACGAAAACCTCGCATCAGCTAGTTCATTAATTCTTTTGCAAAATTTGTAATGATTTAAAATCGTCTGAATTTGAATTAGTAAAAACACCTTGTAGTAATAACTTTCACTCCGAATGTATATCCAATTGGCTCAATACTAGCGAAACTTGTCCAACTTGCAAAAGCCGTGCAGGATAGGGGATATTTCTGGTTCAGAGCAATCTGAAGGGTTAAGCATGCTTCATACAGTTGCAGCACCCCCAATTTCACGCGATGCCTCGAGCCGCTGGCACTAAACCGCGAGATCTACCAAAACAAGAGCTAATCAGGGAGATAATAATTAGACCTAAACAAACATTAGTTATTAAGATATTGTATATATAAACCCTGCATATTCCACAATAAAATCAGTACTTAACGAAAACTCGTGGTATTCCTTCTCCGAGCTCAATTTGTTTCAAGTACAGATTGCGGCAACGAAATTGTTACTGGTATCAAGAACCGGTGGCAGACAAAACAAACTTTTCAGCTACATTATTTACACTGGAGTTGGCGTGAAAGTACAGAATGCGGCAACGAAATTGTTACTGGTATCAAGAACCAGTGGCAGACAAAAGCAAACTTTTCAGCTACATTATTTACACTGGAGTTGGCGTAGCAATGAATCTCGCGTTGGTTCTTGCCCACGCGGTCAGGGTGAGTATGGTCGGAGTTTCATGCAATTTCTCGCGCACGCGGTATTTCGAAAGGTTAGAAGATAACATCCGCGATCGTAAACAGCGAGAAAACGAATCCTTCAAGGATTACGTCACGGAAATTCGGTTCCTCATGCACCATGCTGACTACAGCACGACGCGCGAGTTGGACCCGCCCCGAATACCAGTACTACGCCCGCCGACACGAGATCACTAGGCTCAACCAACTGATCCAGTTGGCCACGGAGTTTGAATACATCCAGGATCGAATCCAGCCACGAACCTCACTGGCAACGGCGACTGCCATTTTGCCCCCGGCACCAGCCCGTCGCGAGGCATATCCGCCAACCCAGACTCCACCGACGTGGCATAACCCTTTCCGAGGACCACCCGAGGACAGGCCCCGCCAACCATTCGTTCGTGACACTCCCGCAGGACAACCTTCAGTGCCGGACGTAGCCAGGGCTTGCCGACGATCCGCGGAACCAGGTCATTTACAGGCAGTATGTCAGAATCCTGCCGTGATATTCTGTTGTGACTGTGGCAAACGAGACATACGCACGATCCATTGCTGTCGGAACAACGGGACGGGAAACGGTCATCATCCTCTACCACGGCAGGAGGAGAGAGGACGATGGACACCACGACCCGCCAGTAACCCCTACGATATATCTAACCGGTGGGAGAATCGTGGCCAATATCCATATCGAAGGCTGCCCACCGAGGGAACTGTGGATACCGGTGCCACCACGAGTTTAATCAGTGAAGAGGTGGCCGCGCGACTTAGTACCCCGAGAACACGTTGATTAAGGATTCGCGAATTCGTCTCGCTGACGGCTTCCGTTCGGGAGGTCACGAAGACGCTCATAGCGCGTGTCCGCCTGGAGAATCGAGAAGTTCGCTCACCCTTCCTAGTCCTGCCACATATTCTTGAGCCCGTGATACTGGGCCTAGACTTCCTCGGTTCTATGGAAACAACGATTAGCTGCGGTACAGCCCAGATTCGTCTAGATAACTTTCTAACATCGTTAAAAACACCTTTGTGCCCTCGAGCCTCGCACTTCGAGCCTATCCTGGCGACACCACTCCCTCCAGTTCCTCGAAAACGAACACGCGCGTCTCTGCAGAGGCAGGTCCGGTGCCCAGGCCGTTTCCGAGACCCCGTCCACGCCATACAATACACGCTCCGTTGCCCCAATTCCGCTTCCGGCCACTTTGTCTAGAATGACTCATGCCATCCCGGACAGCGCAGTGCAGACATACATACATACATACGTACATACTAGACATCTGCATGAGTGGCAAAAATCACATTCAAATGCACAATGCTCAAAATGAGTTGAGTGAATTTGAAAGCAAAGCCAAACTGAACTGAAGTTGAGTTGACTCGCTTAAGTACGACTCAGTCGCAGAAAGAATAGAGAAAGAGAAACGAATTGAATGAAGTGTGAACTCAGAATACTGAGCCGCTAAATTCGAACGATTCAAGTTGCAACTGTAAATAAATGGAAACCTAAGCAATTAAAAAGCGTTTTACATTCATGGTTTCATTTCTAACTTACTTCTAAAACATCAAGGCTATTAACTAATTTATACATAAATTCATGGTTTTCTCTTAAAGTAATTTCTAAATTAACAATTACACATTAATTCAAATATATTTCATAGTTTTTTTCTTGATCTTACGTCAAAATTATGCAAAAACATTATTTTTGTTAATATTTTCCGTGTTAGTGGCTATTTGAGTACGCTTTTCGGTAATTAAATTTCTTGCGTTTGAGAATGTGCGTTCCGAAGCCGACTTGCTCGCTGCAGGCCTCAGAAAATGAATGGTCCGAATTTGCATGCAACAACTCGAATTCCTCGAATATACTACATAGTCCCAAATTTTGTCATTTCGCTTTTCGCTTCATTCGTTCTCTTTCATTTTCGTTCAACGTCCCAAGCTATGAAGCAAAATGCGAACTCATACTGATACAATGCCGTTTCATTTCTTACATTCCACTCATTCAATTCGATTCCATTCGAATGTATTCAATGAGACGTATGTTGTGAGTGGTCTCATGCAGATGTCTAGTACATACTGCAAGTACTTCTGCGAGTGAAGTAATAGATTGGCAGGGTAGTGGTAGTCGCACTGGACATACCCTACCCTTTTAATTTTCCAAGTGAATATTCAGTGTGCGTACTTTAAGAGCAACTCTCAGCTCAATTGTCTGTTTGTTTTTCCAATCCAACAGCAATCCAAACAATTGTCGTTTAAATACCCATACACATTTTTGTCTTTTCCAGCGTCTTGCTCTCTGGTATTTTTGTACGATTGTTTTTGTTGTTGTTGTTGTTTCTTTTTTCGACGAAATTGTTGCGGGAAATTTCCCCGCCCGTCCTTTTGCTTTCGTCGTCTGTGTCCGCAACAATCCGTATCCATCTAGGTGCAAAATACCGCAGCACTGTCTTTGGTATTGTTTCAGTATTTTTCGGTATTTTTTATTGTCTGTTTGCTACGCTCTTTCCGTATCCTTTTCATTATCTGTCGATTTCAGGCAAAAACCAATTTCTATCTGGTATTTTTGGTATATTTTCTTGATTTTTCGCTTCTGAAAATTAGTATACAGTCCGTATCCTTGTCGGACTGTAAGAGCGCCCAGTTAGTTTTCATCCTCTTTGCGTAGCATGTCATCGGGCAAACCCGATAAAGCTAAACTCGACCGTCCGTGCCTCTCTACTAGCGCCGCTAGAACCTCGATAAAAGCTCTACGATCATCGCCTGTGAACGGTCAACGCACGATATGATTTTGCAAAGAGCTCTAAGAAATTCTTTCTTTTTGCGCATTGATTTCGAGTTCCTCGGAAATTTACAATTTTAGGAATTTGTTAGAAGTTTCGTTTTTATTATATTCAAGGTATGTATTTTAAAAAATCAATGTTTGTGACCGGTCTATAAATGTGTAGCTCATAAAACGTAGTGGTAATTCAGTGTATTACAATCCCGGATTAGCGTACACCTGTCTTTCGTGAGTAGAACTTACCTGATTCAAGTGGATTCAGTCTAACTCTTTTATTAGCTGAAATTGTTCAGTGGCGTCAAAATGTGTACTATTAACTGCTAGTACCTGCTAGCCTTCAAATTATGGCACTTTTTAGACACAGTGTTAGTACCAAAAGGGATCTTTTTTAGTATTGCACTCAAGTGATCCCATTTTTTTCCGTCATCCCATCATTTTTTAGATAAAGTTTATATATGAAATATGTTAATTGAAGTTCAAATAAAATAAAAGTACATCAAAATTTTAAATTTAAAAAAATATTTTTGAACTTAAAAATTCTATGATTTTTTTGATCAGTGAAAAACCGACTGAAGACATCTATTTTAGTTTAGAAGTTATTAATTAAAGCGCTAGCGAAAATCGCCCACTGTGTGAGGTTCTTTGAAAAGGTTCTCCATGAGACCTTTTGGATGATCGGAACATCCTCTTGTAAGTCTTTAGGAGAAAATTTGTACTCGTCCTTCTTAGCAAGTTGAAACATGCTAGTAAGCTCCCCACGAAGCGACGAGAGATCTGGGTTCCACCAGGGTGGCTTCGATCTTCTCGTCGGTCTTGAGAGCCTACAGGAAATGCGGAAAGTAGTCCTGCTGAGAGGACATTGACATTTGTTTCTAGGTCCAGTACCGAGTTGATGTTACCCGGCGGACCAGAGACTGGAAACAAGGCAGAGAATTTCGCCCAGTTAGTGTTTCGGGATTTTTGAACGGCTGAGCCGCAGGTACCCTGTTAAAAAGAATGGTAAATTGAATGTACTTATGATCCGAGAAGGAGGGTTTTCCAGGACCCTCCACTCTTCTACATTGGTACACTCAGTTGCAATCGTTAAGTTCAGCACATTACAAGAGGTGGGACCTACATAGGTAGATACCTCACCTCTGTTGGCTAGTCTCGCTTATAGTTAGGATAAAATCAAGAACTGACTCACCCTATCGTTAATGTCGGACTTCCCCAGACGCTATGGTGGGCGTTGGCGTCCGATCCGATTATTAGCTGTACGGTTTGGAGACAAGCGAAAATCGTGCGCTGCAGATAGATAACAGATAGTCCTATACAAACAGGCACCGCTGCGCATTTAGACTTCACACCATATGTCAGCACACATGATTTGACCAGCATGCGTCATAAATTTAAGCGATATAAGATAAGGTTATCCTACTTTACAACTCCAGACTAATAAACTATGAGATAACTATTGATTATCAGGCTACCCATTGTAAACTATAAACAGATAATAATTAGACCGAAACAAACATAGTTCTTAAGATATTGTCTATATATAAACCTACATATTCCACAATAAAATCAGTACTTAACGAAAACTCATGGTATTCACTTCTCCGAGCTCAATTTGTTTCAAGTACAGATTGCTGGCAACGAAATTGTTACTGGTATCAAGAACCGGTGGCAGACAAAACAAACTTTTCAGCTAACATATTAACAAGCTGTTTATTGGAGGAGCAGACCATGTCCACCAGCCTCCGCAGCTCGTCAGGTGGAGCCGGCATGTCATGGGCCATGTAGCAGGATGCCAGCAGCAAACATCCTCACCAGCACCACCACGGTAAGATCGTCATTGCTGTAATTAGGTAGTAGATGAGCTTTTAGCCTTTTTACAAGGATGGCAGTTCTCGATCTACTTTCACAATGTCGGGACGTACAGATCGTAGTTAGTCGACTTCAGCCCAGCAACCGTGTTGCCCGACGCTATCCACGGTTCTTGGACCAAAGCCGCGTAGGCGACACTTCCTCCAGGGCAATAGCTCCGAAGCCGTTTTATCTTATGGAGGTTGAGTTGCAGCACACTCATTAGAGGTAGCAAACTCCCCCGGCTCTCCAGCCCCCCACCCTTGTCTCATTCGTAATAGGTGTGGTGGCTTTTACCTTCAAGACGAGTTCTGCCTTCAATCTGGACCTTGGGTTGG
>NW_026869438.1:0-16297 GCF_023558535.2 Drosophila nasuta
CGGGTATAAAAAATTTTGTACCCCGAGCGGGCTCGAACCCGAGTCCCCGACTACCTGCAACAGTAATATGCTTGCACTCTACCAATAGAGCTATCGCAGTGCCTCTTTCATACAGATACAAATATAGAGGCGAGCATGTATATACGTATACGCATACATACAACACATACATAGAAAGCGTTTTTGCCCATACAAAACTATTTCTTTAATAACTTCTACAATTTGTATCTGATCGCAACCAAATTTTCAGCAATCATAAATGCTATAGTTATTATTGTATATACCAAAATTCGCAACTCTAGCGTTACAATTACGCTTGTTATTCGATTTTTGATTTGCGGGGCGGAAGTGGGCGTGGCAAAATTTGAAACAAACTTGATCTGCGCGCAAACATAACAAATGGTGTCGAAAAATTATAGCTCTCTCTCTTATAGTCTCTGAGATCTAGGTGTTCATACGGACAGACGGAGACGGACATGGCTAGATCGTCTCGGCTGTTGACGCTGATCAAGAATATATATACTTTATAGGGTCGGAGATGCCTCCTTCTACCTGTTACATACATTTCCTGCCGGCACAAAGTTATAATACCCTTCTACCCTATGGGTAGCGGGTATAAAAAATTTTGTACCCCGAGCGGGCTCGAACCCGAGTCCCCGACTACTGCAACAGTAATATGCTTGCACTCTACCAATAGAGCTATCGCAGTGCCTCTTTCATACAGATACAAATATAGAGGCGAGCATGTATATACGTATACGCATACATACAACACATACATAGAAAGCGTTTTTGCCCATACAAAACTATTTCTTTAATAACTTCTACAATTTTTATCTGATCGCAACCAAATTTTCAGCAATCATAAATGCTATAGTTATTATTGTATATACCAAAATTCGCAACTCTAGCGTTACAATTACGCTTGTTATTCGATTTTTTGATTTGCGGGGCGGAAGTGGGCGTGGCAAAATTTGAAACAAACTTGATCTGCGTGCAAACATAACAAATGCTGTCGAAAAAATTATAGCTCTCTCTCTTATAGTCTCTGAGATCTAGGTGTTCATACGGACAGACGGACAGACGGACATGGCTAGATCGTCTCGGCTGTTGACGCTGATCAAGAATATATATACTTTATAGGGTCGGAGATGCCTCCTTCTACCTGTTACATACATTTCCTGCCGGCACAAAGTTATAATACCCTTCTACCCTATGGGTAGCGGGTATAAAAAAAATTTTGTACCCCGAGCGGGCTCGAACCCGAGTCCCCGACTACCGCAACAGTAATATGCTTGCACTCTACCAATAGAGCTATCGCAGTGCCTCTTTCATACAGATACAAATATAGAGGCGAGCATGTATATACGTATACGCATACATACAACACATACATAGAAAGCGTTTTTGCCCATACAAAACTATTTCTTTAATAACTTCTACAATTTGTATCTGATCGCAACCAAATTTTCAGCAATCATAAATGCTATAGTTATTATTGTATATACCAAAATTCGCAACTCTAGCGTTACAATTACGCTTGTTATTCGATTTTTGATTTGCGGGGCGGAAGTGGGCGTGGCAAAATTTGAAACAAACTTGATCTGCGCGCAAACATAACAAATGGTGTCGAAAAAATTATAGCTCTCTCTCTTATAGTCTCTGAGATCTAGGTGTTCATACGGACAGACGGACAGACGGACATGGCTAGATCGTCTCGGCTGTTGACGCTGATCAAGAATATATATACTTTATAGGGTCGGAGATGCCTCCTTCTACCTGTTACATACATTTCCTGCCGGCACAAAGTTATAATACCCTTCTACCCTATGGGTAGCGGGTATAAAAAATTTTGTACCCCGAGCGGGCTCGAACCCGAGTCCCCGACTACCGCAACAGTAATATGCTTGCACTCTACCAATAGAGCTATCGCAGTGCCTCTTTCATACAGATACAAATATAGAGGCGAGCATGTATATACGTATACGCATACATACAACACATACATAGAAAGCGTTTTTGCCCATACAAAACTATTTCTTTAATAACTTCTACAATTTTTATCTGATCGCAACCAAATTTTCAGCAATCATAAATGCTATAGTTATTATTGTATATACCAAAATTCGCAACTCTAGCGTTACAATTACGCTTGTTATTCGATTTTTGATTTGCGGGGCGGAAGTGGGCGTGGCAAAATTTGAAACAAACTTGATCTGCGTGCAAACATAACAAATGCTGTCGAAAAAATTATAGCTCTCTCTCTTATAGTCTCTGAGATCTAGGTGTTCATACGGACAGACGGACAGACGGACATGGCTAGATCGTCTCGGCTGTTGACGCTGATCAAGAATATATATACTTTATAGGGTCGGAGATGCCTCCTTCTACCTGTTACATACATTTCCTGCCGGCACAAAGTTATAATACCCTTCTACCCTATGGGTAGCGGGTATAAAAAATTTTGTACCCCGAGCGGGCTCGAACCCGAGTCCCCGACTACCGCAACAGTAATATGCTTGCACTCTACCAATAGAGCTATCGCAGTGCCTCTTTCATACAGATACAAATATAGAGGCGAGCATGTATATACGTATACGCATACATACAACACATACATAGAAAGCGTTTTTGCCCATACAAAACTATTTCTTTAATAACTTCTACAATTTGTATCTGATCGCAACCAAATTTTCAGCAATCATAAATGCTATAGTTATTATTGTATATACCAAAATTCGCAACTCTAGCGTTACAATTACGCTTGTTATTCGATTTTTGATTTGCGGGGCGGAAGTGGGCGTGGCAAAATTTGAAACAAACTTGATCTGCGCGCAAACATAACAAATGCTGTCGAAAAAATTATAGCTCTCTCTCTTATAGTCTCTGAGATCTAGGTGTTCATACGGACAGACGGACAGACGGACATGGCTAGATCGTCTCGGCTGTTGACGCTGATCAAGAATATATATACTTTATAGGGTCGGAGATGCCTCCTTCTACCTGTTACATACATTTCCTGCCGGCACAAAGTTATAATACCCTTCTACCCTATGGGTAGCGGGTATAAAAAATTTTGTACCCCGAGCGGGCTCGAACCCGAGTCCCCGACTACCGCAACAGTAATATGCTTGCACTCTACCAATAGAGCTATCGCAGTGCCTCTTTCATACAGATACAAATATAGAGGCGAGCATGTATATACGTATACGCATACATACAACACATACATAGAAAGCGTTTTTGCCCATACAAAACTATTTCTTTAATAACTTCTACAATTTTTATCTGATCGCAACCAAATTTTCAGCAATCATAAATGCTATAGTTATTATTGTATATACCAAAATTCGCAACTCTAGCGTTACAATTACGCTTGTTATTCGATTTTTTGATTTGCGGGGCGGAAGTGGGCGTGGCAAAATTTGAAACAAACTTGATCTGCGTGCAAACATAACAAATGCTGTCGAAAAAATTATAGCTCTCTCTCTTATAGTCTCTGAGATCTAGGTGTTCATACGGACAGACGGACAGACGGACATGGCTAGATCGTCTCGGCTGTTGACGCTGATCAAGAATATATATACTTTATAGGGTCGGAGATGCCTCCTTCTACCTGTTACATACATTTCCTGCCGGCACAAAGTTATAATACCCTTCTACCCTATGGGTAGCGGGTATAAAAAAATTTTGTACCCCGAGCGGGCTCGAACCCGAGTCCCCGACTACCGCAACAGTAATATGCTTGCACTCTACCAATAGAGCTATCGCAGTGCCTCTTTCATACAGATACAAATATAGAGGCGAGCATGTATATACGTATACGCATACATACAACACATACATAGAAAGCGTTTTTGCCCATACAAAACTATTTCTTTAATAACTTCTACAATTTGTATCTGATCGCAACCAAATTTTCAGCAATCATAAATGCTATAGTTATTATTGTATATACCAAAATTCGCAACTCTAGCGTTACAATTACGCTTGTTATTCGATTTTTTGATTTGCGGGGCGGAAGTGGGCGTGGCAAAAATTTGAAACAAACTTGATCTGCGTGCAAACATAACAAATGCTGTCGAAAAAATTATAGCTCTCTCTCTTATAGTCTCTGAGATCTAGGTGTTCATACGGACAGACGGACAGACGGACATGGCTAGATCGTCTCGGCTGTTGACGCTGATCAAGAATATATATACTTTATAGGGTCGGAGATGCCTCCTTCTACCTGTTACATACATTTCCTGCCGGCACAAAGTTATAATACCCTTCTACCCTATGGGTAGCGGGTATAAAAAATTTTGTACCCCGAGCGGGCTCGAACCCGAGTCCCCGACTACCGCAACAGTAATATGCTTGCACTCTACCAATAGAGCTATCGCAGTGCCTCTTTCATACAGATACAAATATAGAGGCGAGCATGTATATACGTATACGCATACATACAACACATACATAGAAAGCGTTTTTGCCCATACAAAACTATTTCTTTAATAACTTCTACAATTTTTATCTGATCGCAACCAAATTTTCAGCAATCATAAATGCTATAGTTATTATTGTATATACCAAAATTCGCAACTCTAGCGTTACAATTACGCTTGTTATTCGATTTTTGATTTGCGGGGCGGAAGTGGGCGTGGCAAAATTTGAAACAAACTTGATCTGCGTGCAAACATAACAAATGCTGTCGAAAAAATTATAGCTCTCTCTCTTATAGTCTCTGAGATCTAGGTGTTCATACGGACAGACGGACAGACGGACATGGCTAGATCGTCTCGGCTGTTGACGCTGATCAAGAATATATATACTTTATAGGGTCGGAGATGCCTCCTTCTACCTGTTACATACATTTCCTGCCGGCACAAAGTTATAATACCCTTCTACCCTATGGGTAGCGGGTATAAAAAAATTTTGTACCCCGAGCGGGCTCGAACCCGAGTCCCCGACTACCGCAACAGTAATATGCTTGCACTCTACCAATAGAGCTATCGCAGTGCCTCTTTCATACAGATACAAATATAGAGGCGAGCATGTATATACGTATACGCATACATACAACACATACATAGAAAGCGTTTTTGCCCATACAAAACTATTTCTTTAATAACTTCTACAATTTTTATCTGATCGCAACCAAATTTTCAGCAATCATAAATGCTATAGTTATTATTGTATATACCAAAATTCGCAACTCTAGCGTTACAATTACGCTTGTTATTCGATTTTTTGATTTGCGGGGCGGAAGTGGGCGTGGCAAAAATTTGAAACAAACTTGATCTGCGTGCAAACATAACAAATGCTGTCGAAAAAATTATAGCTCTCTCTCTTATAGTCTCTGAGATCTAGGTGTTCATACGGACAGACGGACAGACGGACATGGCTAGATCGTCTCGGCTGTTGACGCTGATCAAGAATATATATACTTTATAGGGTCGGAGATGCCTCCTTCTACCTGTTACATACATTTCCTGCCGGCACAAAGTTATAATACCCTTCTACCCTATGGGTAGCGGGTATAAAAAATTTTGTACCCCGAGCGGGCTCGAACCCGAGTCCCCGACTACCGCAACAGTAATATGCTTGCACTCTACCAATAGAGCTATCGCAGTGCCTCTTTCATACAGATACAAATATAGAGGCGAGCATGTATATACGTATACGCATACATACAACACATACATAGAAAGCGTTTTTGCCCATACAAAACTATTTCTTTAATAACTTCTACAATTTTATCTGATCGCAACCAAATTTTCAGCAATCATAAATGCTATAGTTATTATTGTATATACCAAAATTCGCAACTCTAGCGTTACAATTACGCTTGTTATTCGATTTTTTGATTTGCGGGGCGAAAGTGGGCGTGGCAAAATTTGAAACAAACTTGATCTGCGTGCAAACATAACAAATGGTGTCGAAAAAATTATAGCTCTCTCTCTTATAGTCTCTGAGATCTAGGTGTTCATACGGACAGACGGACAGACGGACATGGCTAGATCGTCTCGGCTGTTGACGCTGATCAAGAATATATATACTTTATAGGGTCGGAGATGCCTCCTTCTACCTGTTACATACATTTCCTGCCGGCACAAAGTTATAATACCCTTCTACCCTATGGGTAGCGGGTATAAAAAATTTTGTACCCCGAGCGGGCTCGAACCCGAGTCCCCGACTACCGCAACAGTAATATGCTTGCACTCTACCAATAGAGCTATCGCAGTGCCTCTTGCATACAGATACAAATATAGAGGCGAGCATGTATATACGTATACGCATACATACAACACATACATAGAAAGCGTTTTTGCCCATACAAAACTATTTCTTTAATAACTTCTACAATTTTTATCTGATCGCAACCAAATTTTCAGCAATCATAAATGCTATAGTTATTATTGTATATACCAAAATTCGCAACTCTAGCGTTACAATTACGCTTGTTATTCGATTTTTTGATTTGCGGGGCGGAAGTGGGCGTGGCAAAATTTGAAACAAACTTGATCTGCGTGCAAACATAACAAATGCTGTCGAAAAAATTATAGCTCTCTCTCTTATAGTCTCTGAGATCTAGGTGTTCATACGGACAGACGGACAGACGGACATGGCTAGATCGTCTCGGCTGTTGACGCTGATCAAGAATATATATACTTTATAGGGTCGGAGATGCCTCCTTCTACCTGTTACATACATTTCCTGCCGGCACAAAGTTATAATACCCTTCTACCCTATGGGTAGCGGGTATAAAAAATTTTGTACCCCGAGCGGGCTCGAACCCGAGTCCCCGACTACCGCAACAGTAATATGCTTGCACTCTACCAATAGAGCTATCGCAGTGCCTCTTTCATACAGATACAAATATAGAGGCGAGCATGTATATACGTATACGCATACATACAACACATACATAGAAAGCGTTTTTGCCCATACAAAACTATTTCTTTAATAACTTCTACAATTTTTATCTGATCGCAACCAAATTTTCAGCAATCATAAATGCTATAGTTATTATTGTATATACCAAAATTCGCAACTCTAGCGTTACAATTACGCTTGTTATTCGATTTTTTGATTTGCGGGGCGGAAGTGGGCGTGGCAAAAATTTGAAACAAACTTGATCTGCGTGCAAACATAACAAATGGTGTCGAAAAAATTATAGCTCTCTCTCTTATAGTCTCTGAGATCTAGGTGTTCATACGGACAGACGGACAGACGGACATGGCTAGATCGTCTCGGCTGTTGACGCTGATCAAGAATATATATACTTTATAGGGTCGGAGATGCCTCCTTCTACCTGTTACATACATTTCCTGCCGGCACAAAGTTATAATACCCTTCTACCCTATGGGTAGCGGGTATAAAAAATTTTGTACCCCGAGCGGGCTCGAACCCGAGTCCCCGACTACCGCAACAGTAATATGCTTGCACTCTACCAATAGAGCTATCGCAGTGCCTCTTGCATACAGATACAAATATAGAGGCGAGCATGTATATACGTATACGCATACATACAACACATACATAGAAAGCGTTTTTGCCCATACAAAACTATTTCTTTAATAACTTCTACAATTTGTATCTGATCGCAACCAAATTTTCAGCAATCATAAATGCTATAGTTATTATTGTATATACCAAAATTCGCAACTCTAGCGTTACAATTACGCTTGTTATTCGATTTTTGATTTGCGGGGCGGAAGTGGGCGTGGCAAAATTTGAAACAAACTTGATCTGCGTGCAAACATAACAAATGCTGTCGAAAAAATTATAGCTCTCTCTCTTATAGTCTCTGAGATCTAGGTGTTCATACGGACAGACGGACAGACGGACATGGCTAGATCGTCTCGGCTGTTGACGCTGATCAAGAATATATATACTTTATAGGGTCGGAGATGCCTCCTTCTACCTGTTACATACATTTCCTGCCGGCACAAAGTTATAATACCCTTCTACCCTATGGGTAGCGGGTATAAAAAATTTTGTACCCCGAGCGGGCTCGAACCCGAGTCCCCGACTACCGCAACAGTAATATGCTTGCACTCTACCAATAGAGCTATCGCAGTGCCTCTTTCATACAGATACAAATATAGAGGCGAGCATGTATATACGTATACGCATACATACAACACATACATAGAAAGCGTTTTTGCCCATACAAAACTATTTCTTTAATAACTTCTACAATTTTTATCTGATCGCAACCAAATTTTCAGCAATCATAAATGCTATAGTTATTATTGTATATACCAAAATTCGCAACTCTAGCGTTACAATTACGCTTGTTATTCGATTTTTTGATTTGCGGGGCGAAAGTGGGCGTGGCAAAATTTGAAACAAACTTGATCTGCGTGCAAACATAACAAATGGTGTCGAAAAAATTATAGCTCTCTCTCTTATAGTCTCTGAGATCTAGGTGTTCATACGGACAGACGGACAGACGGAGATGGCTAGATCGTCTCGGCTGTTGACGCTGATCAAGAATATATATACTTTATAGGGTCGGAGATGCCTCCTTCTACCTGTTACATACATTTCCTGCCGGCACAAAGTTATAATACCCTTCTACCCTATGGGTAGCGGGTATAAAAAAAATTTTGTACCCCGAGCGGGCTCGAACCCGAGTCCCCGACTACCGCAACAGTAATATGCTTGCACTCTACCAATAGAGCTATCGCAGTGACTCTTTCATACAGATACAAATATAGAGGCGAGCATGTATATACGTATACGCATACATACAACACATACATAGAAAGCGTTTTTGCCCATACAAAACTATTTCTTTAATAACTTCTACAATTTTTATCTGATCGCAACCAAATTTTCAGCAATCATAAATGCTATAGTTATTATTGTATATACCAAAATTCGCAACTCTAGCGTTACAATTACGCTTGTTATTCGATTTTTTGATTTGCGGGGCGGAAGTGGGCGTGGCAAAATTTGAAACAAACTTGATCTGCGTGCAAACATAACAAATGCTGTCGAAAAAATTATAGCTCTCTCTCTTATAGTCTCTGAGATCTAGGTGTTCATACGGACAGACGGACAGACGGACATGGCTAGATCGTCTCGGCTGTTGACGCTGATCAAGAATATATATACTTTATAGGGTCGGAGATGCCTCCTTCTACCTGTTACATACATTTCCTGCCGGCACAAAGTTATAATACCCTTCTACCCTATGGGTAGCGGGTATAAAAAATTTTGTACCCCGAGCGGGCTCGAACCCGAGTCCCCGACTACCGCAACAGTAATATGCTTGCACTCTACCAATAGAGCTATCGCAGTGCCTCTTTCATACAGATACAAATATAGAGGCGAGCATGTATATACGTATACGCATACATACAACACATACATAGAAAGCGTTTTTGCCCATACAAAACTATTTCTTTAATAACTTCTACAATTTTTATCTGATCGCAACCAAATTTTCAGCAATCATAAATGCTATAGTTATTATTGTATATACCAAAATTCGCAACTCTAGCGTTACAATTACGCTTGTTATTCGATTTTTTGATTTGCGGGGCGGAAGTGGGCGTGGCAAAAATTTGAAACAAACTTGATCTGCGTGCAAACATAACAAATGCTGTCGAAAAAATTATAGCTCTCTCTCTTATAGTCTCTGAGATCTAGGTGTTCATACGGACAGACGGACAGACGGAGATGGCTAGATCGTCTCGGCTGTTGACGCTGATCAAGAATATATATACTTTATAGGGTCGGAGATGCCTCCTTCTACCTGTTACATACATTTCCTGCCGGCACAAAGTTATAATACCCTTCTACCCTATGGGTAGCGGGTATAAAAAAAATTTTGTACCCCGAGCGGGCTCGAACCCGAGTCCCCGACTACCGCAACAGTAATATGCTTGCACTCTACCAATAGAGCTATCGCAGTGCCTCTTTCATACAGATACAAATATAGAGGCGAGCATGTATATACGTATACGCATACATACAACACATACATAGAAAGCGTTTTTGCCCATACAAAACTATTTCTTTAATAACTTCTACAATTTTTATCTGATCGCAACCAAATTTTCAGCAATCATAAATGCTATAGTTATTATTGTATATACCAAAATTCGCAACTCTAGCGTTACAATTACGCTTGTTATTCGATTTTTGATTTGCGGGGCGGAAGTGGGCGTGGCAAAAATTTGAAACAAACTTGATCTGCGTGCAAACATAACAAATGCTGTCGAAAAAATTATAGCTCTCTCTCTTATAGTCTCTGAGATCTAGGTGTTCATACGGACAGACGGACAGACGGAGATGGCTAGATCGTCTCGGCTGTTGACGCTGATCAAGAATATATATACTTTATAGGGTCGGAGATGCCTCCTTCTACCTGTTACATACATTTCCTGCCGGCACAAAGTTATAATACCCTTCTACCCTATGGGTAGCGGGTATAAAAAATTTTGTACCCCGAGCGGGCTCGAACCCGAGTCCCCGACTACCGCAACAGTAATATGCTTGCACTCTACCAATAGAGCTATCGCAGTGCCTCTTTCATACAGATACAAATATAGAGGCGAGCATGTATATACGTATACGCATACATACAACACATACATAGAAAGCGTTTTTGCCCATACAAAACTATTTCTTTAATAACTTCTACAATTTTTATCTGATCGCAACCAAATTTTCAGCAATCATAAATGCTATAGTTATTATTGTATATACCAAAATTCGCAACTCTAGCGTTACAATTACGCTTGTTATTCGATTTTTTGATTTGCGGGGCGAAAGTGGGCGTGGCAAAATTTGAAACAAACTTGATCTGCGTGCAAACATAACAAATGGTGTCGAAAAAATTATAGCTCTATCTCTTATAGTCTCTGAGATCTAGGTGTTCATACGGACAGACGGACAGACGGACATGGCTAGATCGTCTCGGCTGTTGACGCTGATCAAGAATATATATACTTTATAGGGTCGGAGATGCCTCCTTCTACCTGTTACATACATTTCCTGCCGGCACAAAGTTATAATACCCTTCTACCCTATGGGTAGCGGGTATAAAAAAATTTTGTACCCCGAGCGGGCTCGAACCCGAGTCCCCGACTACCGCAACAGTAATATGCTTGCACTCTACCAATAGAGCTATCGCAGTGCCTCTTTCATACAGATACAAATATAGAGGCGAGCATGTATATACGTATACGCATACATACAACACATACATAGAAAGCGTTTTTGCCCATACAAAACTATTTCTTTAATAACTTCTACAATTTTTATCTGATCGCAACCAAATTTTCAGCAATCATAAATGCTATAGTTATTATTGTATATACCAAAATTCGCAACTCTAGCGTTACAATTACGCTTGTTATTCGATTTTTTGATTTGCGGGGCGGAAGTGGGCGTGGCAAAATTTGAAACAAACTTGATCTGCGTGCAAACATAACAAATGGTGTCGAAAAAATTATAGCTCTCTCTCTTATAGTCTCTGAGATCTAGGTGTTCATACGGACAGACGGACAGACGGACATGGCTAGATCGTCTCGGCTGTTGACGCTGATCAAGAATATATATACTTTATAGGGTCGGAGATGCCTCCTTCTACCTGTTACATACATTTCCTGCCGGCACAAAGTTATAATACCCTTCTACCCTATGGGTAGCGGGTATAAAAAAATTTTGTACCCCGAGCGGGCTCGAACCCGAGTCCCCGACTACCGCAACAGTAATATGCTTGCACTCTACCAATAGAGCTATCGCAGTGCCTCTTTCATACAGATACAAATATAGAGGCGAGCATGTATATACGTATACGCATACATACAACACATACATAGAAAGCGTTTTTGCCCATACAAAACTATTTCTTTAATAACTTCTACAATTTTTATCTGATCGCAACCAAATTTTCAGCAATCATAAATGCTATAGTTATTATTGTATATACCAAAATTCGCAACTCTAGCGTTACAATTACGCTTGTTATTCGATTTTTTGATTTGCGGGGCGGAAGTGGGCGTGGCAAAATTTGAAACAAACTTGATCTGCGTGCAAACATAACAAATGCTGTCGAAAAAATTATAGCTCTCTCTCTTATAGTCTCTGAGATCTAGGTGTTCATACGGACAGACGGACAGACGGACATGGCTAGATCGTCTCGGCTGTTGACGCTGATCAAGAATATATATACTTTATAGGGTCGGAGATGCCTCCTTCTACCTGTTACATACATTTCCTGCCGGCACAAAGTTATAATACCCTTCTACCCTATGGGTAGCGGGTATAAAAAAATTTTGTACCCCGAGCGGGCTCGAACCGAGTCCCCGACTACCGCAACAGTAATATGCTTGCACTCTACCAATAGAGCTATCGCAGTGCCTCTTTCATACAGATACAAATATAGAGGCGAGCATGTATATACGTATACGCATACATACAACACATACATAGAAAGCGTTTTTGCCCATACAAAACTATTTCTTTAATAACTTCTACAATTTTTATCTGATCGCAACCAAATTTTCAGCAATCATAAATGCTATAGTTATTATTGTATACCAAAATTCGCAACTCTAGCGTTACAATTACGCTTGTTATTCGATTTTTTGATTTGCGGGGCGAAAGTGGGCGTGGCAAAATTTGAAACAAACTTGATCTGCGTGCAAACATAACAAATGGTGTCGAAAAAATTATAGCTCTCTCTCTTATAGTCTCTGAGATCTAGGTGTTCATACGGACAGACGGACAGACGGAGATGGCTAGATCGTCTCGGCTGTTGACGCTGATCAAGAATATATATACTTTATAGGGTCGGAGATGCCTCCTTCTACCTGTTACATACATTTCCTGCCGGCACAAAGTTATAATACCCTTCTACCCTATGGGTAGCGGGTATAAAAAAAAATTTTGTACCCCGAGCGGGCTCGAACCCGAGTCCCCGACTACCGCAACAGTAATATGCTTGCACTCTACCAATAGAGCTATCGCAGTGACTCTTTCATACAGATACAAATATAGAGGCGAGCATGTATATACGTATACGCATACATACAACACATACATAGAAAGCGTTTTTGCCCATACAAAACTATTTCTTTAATAACTTCTACAATTTTTATCTGATCGCAACCAAATTTTCAGCAATCATAAATGCTATAGTTATTATTGTATATACCAAAATTCGCAACTCTAGCGTTACAATTACGCTTGTTATTCGATTTTTTGATTTGCGGGGGCGGAAGTGGGCGTGGCAAAATTTGAAACAAACTTGATCTGCGTGCAAACATAACAAATGCTGTCGAAAAAATTATAGCTCTCTCTCTTATAGTCTCTGAGATCTAGGTGTTCATACGGACAGACGGACAGACGGAGATGGCTAGATCGTCTCGGCTGTTGACGCTGATCAAGAATATATATACTTTATAGGGTCGGAGATGCCTCCTTCTACCTGTTACATACATTTCCTGCCGGCACAAAGTTATAATACCCTTCTACCCTATGGGTAGCGGGTATAAAAAAATTTTGTACCCCGAGCGGGCTCGAACCCGAGTCCCCGACTACCGCAACAGTAATATGCTTGCACTCTACCAATAGAGCTATCGCAGTGCCTCTTTCATACAGATACAAATATAGAGGCGAGCATGTATATACGTATACGCATACATACAACACATACATAGAAAGCGTTTTTGCCCATACAAAACTATTTCTTTAATAACTTCTACAATTTTTATCTGATCGCAACCAAATTTTCAGCAATCATAAATGCTATAGTTATTATTGTATATACCAAAATTCGCAACTCTAGCGTTACAATTACGCTTGTTATTCGATTTTTTGATTTGCGGGGCGGAAGTGGGCGTGGCAAAATTTGAAACAAACTTGATCTGCGTGCAAACATAACAAATGCTGTCGAAAAAATTATAGCTCTCTCTCTTATAGTCTCTGAGATCTAGGTGTTCATACGGACAGACGGACAGACGGACATGGCTAGATCGTCTCGGCTGTTGACGCTGATCAAGAATATATATACTTTATAGGGTCGGAGATGCCTCCTTCTACCTGTTACATACATTTCCTGCCGGCACAAAGTTATAATACCCTTCTACCCTATGGGTAGCGGGTATAAAAAAAATTTTGTACCCCGAGCGGGCTCGAACCCGAGTCCCCGACTACCGCATACAGTAATATGCTTGCACTCTACCAATAGAGCTATCGCAGCATACAGATACAAATATAGAGGCGAGCATGTATATACGTATACGCATACATACAACACATACATAGAAAGCGTTTTTGCCCATACAAAACTATTTCTTTAATAACTTCTACAATTTTTATCTGATCGCAACCAAATTTTCAGCAATCATAAATGCTATAGTTATTATTGTATATACAAAATTCGCAACTCTAGCGTTACAATTACGCTTGTTATTCGATTTTTTGATTTGCGGGGCGGAAGTGGGCGTGGCAAAATTTGAAACAAACTTGATCTGCGTGCAAACATAACAAATGGTGTCGAAAAATTATAGCTCTCTCTCTTATAGTCTCTGAGATCTAGGTGTTCATACGGACAGACGGACAGACGGACATGGCTAGATCGTCTCGGCTGTTGACGCTGATCAAGAATATATATACTTTATAGGGTCGGAGATGCCTCCTTCTACCTGTTACATACATTTCCTGCCGGCACAAAGTTATAATACCCTTCTACCTATGGGTAGCGGGTATAAAAAATTTGTACCCCGAGCGGGCTCGAACCCGAGTCCCCGACTACCGCAACAGTAATATGCTTGCACTCTACCAATAGAGCTATCGCAGTGCCTCTTTCATACAGATACAAATATAGAGGCGAGCATGTATATACGTATACGCATACATACAACACATACATAGAAAGCGTTTTTGCCCATACAAAACTATTTCTTTAATAACTTCTACAATTTTTATCTGATCGCAACCAAATTTTCAGCAATCATAAATGCTATAGTTATTATTGTATATACCAAAATTCGCAACTCTAGCGTTACAATTACGCTTGTTATTCGATTTTTTGATTTGCGGGGCGGAAGTGGGCGTGGCAAAAATTTGAAACAAACTTGATCTGCGTGCAAACATAACAAATGCTGTCGAAAAAATTATAGCTCTCTCTCTTATAGTCTCTGAGATCTAGGTGTTCATACGGACAGACGGACAGACGGAGATGGCTAGATCGTCTCGGCTGTTGACGCTGATCAAGAATATATATACTTTATAGGGTCGGAGATGCCTCCTTCTACCTGTTACATACATTTCCTGCCGGCACAAAGTTATAATACCCTTCTACCCTATGGGTAGCGGGTATAAAAAATTTTGTACCCCGAGCGGGCTGCGTGAACCCGAGTCCCCGACTACCGCAACAGTAATATGCAAGAATATATACTTTTGCACTCTACCAATAAAGCTATCGCAGTGCCTCTTGCATACAGATACAAATATAGAGGCGAGCATGTATATACGTATACGCATACATACAACACATACATAGAAAGCGTTTTTGCCCATACAAAACTATTTCTTTAATAACTTCTACAATTTTTATCTGATCGCAACCAAATTTTCAGCAATCATAAATGCTATAGTTATTATTGTATATACAAAATTCGCAACTCTAGCGTTACAATTACGCTTGTTATTCGATTTTTGATTTGCGGGGCGGAAGTGGGCGTGGCAAAAATTTGAAACAAACTTGATCTGCGCGCAAACATAACAAATGCTGTCGAAAAAATTATAGCTCTCTCTCTTATAGTCTCTGAGATCTAGGTGTTCATACGGACAGACGGACAGACGGACATGGCTAGATCGTCTCGGCTGTTGACGCTGATCAAGAATATATATACTTTATAGGGTCGGAGATGCCTCCTTCTACCTGTTACATACATTTCCTGCCGGCACAAAGTTATAATACCCTTCTACCCTATGGGTAGCGGGTATAAAAATTTTGTACCCCGAGCGGGCTCGAACCCGAGTCCCCTGACTACCGCAACAGTAATATGCTTGCACTCTACCAATAGAGCTATCGCAGTGCCTCTTTCATACAGATACAAATATAGAGGCGAGCATGTATATACGTATACGCATACATACAACACATACATAGAAAGCGTTTTTGCCCATACAAAACTATTTCTTTAATAACTTCTACAATTTTTATCTGTATTGCAGTAGGGTCTTGTGTGGTTTATCAAAGGAGTTATACAAGTATCGTTACTTAAATCTATGATATTATCTCTATTATTATCGTTATGGGATTCGCAATCATTTTTTCTGG
>NW_026869439.1:0-21418 GCF_023558535.2 Drosophila nasuta
GGACTTTGGAATTTTTTTGAACTGCACCATATGATATGAGGTTCTACCGAAATAAAGGTTCAACTTTGACAAAAAATTTCAACATATGAAAATTGAAGAAAAATATCATTTTAAATATCATTTTATACAGTTTATTAATATAATGAGATAAGATTTTTGAATTTAACTTGAGAAAAATTTTTTGGACTTGGTGAATTTTTATTGAGCTTCAGCCATATGATATGAGGTTCTACCGAGATATGAGTTCAACTTTGACAAAAAATTTCAACATATGAAAATTGAAGAAAAACTTTTTAAACATTATTTTATACAGTTTATTAATATAATGAGATACAATTTTGAATTTAATTTAAGAAAAAAATTTTTGGACTTGGTGAATTTTTATTGAGCTTCAGCCATATGATATGAGGTTCTACCGAGATATGAGTTCAACTTTGACAGAAAAATTTCAACATATGAAAATTGAAGAAAAAACTTTTAAAAGCATTTTATACAGTTTATTAATATAATGAGATAAAATTTTGAATTTAACTTGAGAAAAAATTTTTTGGACTTGATGAATTTTTATTGAACTTCAGCCATATGATATGAGGTTCTACCGAAATATGAGTTCAACATTGAAAAATTTCAACATATGAAAATTGAAGAAAAACTTTTTAAATAATTGTTTTCTTCTTCCAAAATTTTGCTTGGATTATTTATAATATTAATACCTTGATTAAATGTATTTATAAAATCATTAAGATTATTTGCCTGAATTGAATTATGGGCAATAATGTTAATTTGGTTTTCAAATTTAAGTGATGATCCTATGAAATCGAATAAACCTCGTTTAGTACGACTTGTTATTCTGATACCTGCCATTTGCTTTTCTAATTTATTCATTAAATATTTTATTTGGGGGTACTTGTTGGGATATGGCTTTGAGTTAATAATAAATCAAAAGAGTTCTCTATTTGTGTTACGTTTATAGTTAAGCAATGATGTTCGAAGGATATTGGTAAATTAATTGTTCCTGACTCAAATAGGATGAATCCTTGATCATTTTGAATGGGATTTACTTCGACCTGTTGAGTGTTTACAGTTGTACAAATAGTTGACAATATGATACACGTTATTTTATTCTCTATATTATCGTCGCTTCCTATTATTCTTAACTTTTCATTTATAGTTTTATGAAACCTTTCTATATCGGATATTCCTGTTTTACTTGTTTGTTATGTTAATTTTTATGCCTTCTTCTTGTAACCAAATTTGCAAAGCCGCACTGATGAATGCTGAATCTTTGTCTGCTTTTTATCTCTATGGGTTTTCCCATTTCATTGAAAACTTTTAGTAAAAGCTCTTTTAGCTTCTAACCAATCTCTACTTTGAACTTCAACTAATGTTTGTGAATTTATAATAAACATCTATACAAGAAAGAAATTGTTTCTTATCTATCATATAAAAATCTATAACATATTTATCCCTAACATTAAGTACTTCGGGTGTTATCTCGAACGTGAGTTTTGTATCTCTATGTTCGGTTTTAGCTATGTTGCAAATTTCACATTCATTAATTAGATTTTGTATTAGTTTTTTCGTAATCAGGGTAATAATATTTTTCCTTAAACCAATTTATTGTTTTTCCATACCTGGATGTAACAATTTTTTATGTGTTTTAAAATTAATTATTTAAACTCTGCAAAAGTTTGTAAGTCAATTAATTTTAAGCTTGTTTTCATTATTTTAGTTATATTACTTGGGCTTATTATTTCTAAATAGGCTCTTTTGAAAATTGGAAAATCTATTTCGTCATGAAAATAGACAATACTATTTTTCGAGCAAAGATATTCCTTTATCATATCTTTGGCATATTGGTTAGTCATTTCCTTGTAAGAAATTTTAATGTTAAGTTTATGAAAATAGTTGTTTGTTTCAACTTTATTATCGTCACCTTTTATGAATTCTATTTGCCTGTTAAAGTAGTTTAAAGGTCTTTCGGTTATTGGTATGTGATATTGACTGTCCTCTTGAGCACTATGCATAGTTGCTCCTGTGCTAATCATCTTCTCTAAGAAATTCTCTTCTATTTTTATACGTGAAAGTGCATCTGCTACGTTATTTTCTTTTCCTGGTAAATACTTGATTTGATAATCATATTCATTCAATCGGATTTTCCATCTTTGTAATTTCATATTTGGTTCTTTAATGTTACTGAGCCAAACTAATGGTTTTGTGATCACTTAAGATTTGGAATTTTCTACCGAATAGGTAAGAACGGAAATATTTGGTTGCCCACACGATAGCTAATAGTTCTTTCACTATAGCTGAATAGTTTGATTCGTGTTCGTTTAAAGTTCGACTTGCATAGCAAATAGGTTTGTGTTCCTGTGATAGAACGGCGCCTATAGCGAAGTTGCTAGCATTTGTAGTCAATGAGAATGGTTTCTCGAAATTTGGATAAACTAGTATCGGATCGGACGTTATTAAAACTTTGAATTTTCAAATGCTGACACATAAGTGGGATCTTTTATGTTTATGGTGGCGTTTTCTTCAACTTTGTTGTCATGGGTTTTGCAATATTTGCGAAATTGGGTATAAATTTGCGATAAAATCCGCATAAACCTAGGAATGATTTGATTTCTTTTGGTGTCTTTGGTATTGGGAATTCAACAATTGCCTTAATTTTGTTTGGATTTGGTTTTATACCTTGCGTGGTGATTACATGCCCGAGGAAATCAGTTTCCTTTTTCACGAATTCGCATTTGTCTAATTGTAATTTCAAATTTGCTTCGAAGTTTTGAGAAGACTTTCGAAATGGATGATATGTGCTCTTCCGATGAAGTGGGTAGATAATAATATCATCTAAGTAAACTAGACAATCCTTGAAGATCAAATCTTCAAGTAGGTTATTCATACACGCTGGAAAGTCGCTGGAGCATTTTAAGCCAAAGGGCATACGAGTAAATTCGTAGTGACCATGCTTGGTTGAAAAGGCAGTTTTGCAATTGAATCGGGATCCATTTGGATTTGATGGAAACCCTTTGCAAGATCAATCGTAGTGAAGTATTGGCATTTGCCTAACTTGTCTAGGATTTCATCCATATTTGGTATGGGGAATTTGTCGTCAATGGTTATTTCATTGAGGTTTCGGTAGTCAATGACTAACCGGAATTTTGCTTTCCTGAAGCGTCCATTTTCTTTGGAACAATCAGATGGGCGAACAATAAGGGGATTTTGATTTTTAATTATGCCCTGCTCTATCATTTCGTTGATTTGTTTATTGACTTGATCGTAAGCCTGTGGGTATTTATTGGGTCTTTTATATAATGGGTCTTCGTGTTTCGTTTGAATTGAATGCTTAATCGTACTAGTGAAAGTCTAATTTTCACCTTCCCGGTACTGAATATCGCGAAATTCATGTAAAACCTTTTTTAGTTTTTCTACCTCTTCTGTGTTAAGATGTTCAAGTCTGAACTCATTACACTTTTAATTCATCTTCGATTGCGAAGTTGAATGGCTATCTTCGGTCAAGGGTGGATTTGCACAATCTTCTGTGTAAAGCTTCTTCATAATTTTCTTCATAATCTTCTTCGTTTTGAAATGTAAATTTATATTCTCCTAATGTAACTGTGCCATTTTCGTAATCAATTTGGGATTTACTGGCTTTTAAGTATTCTCTTCCTAATAGCATATCATAATTTTCAGAGAAATTATGAATGTAAAATTTTTGTTTTGTAGGGCAAAGTCTGCTGGGACCAAAAAGTATACTTTCTGATAATTCGGTAGTGCCATTAATTGTTTGAACATTGATCGGTTTTTATGAATTGGAAAACTGAAAATAGTTTGTTTTAAAAGGTTTATTGAAGAACCTGTATCAATGATACATTTTAGGTTTACTTCATTCATTCGAGGCACTTTGATGAAAATTTTCACCTTGCTCCATTTTGAACTGGCCACTTTGGCTTTCCCTTTGTCTTTTTACCGGTGGGTTAGGCCCACGGCTTGTTGAGGTGTCCCTCGAATAGTTATAAGGGTTTTGGGTTTGAGCTTCTTTTAGTTTTTATTGAATTCTTGGTGAAGATTTTGATTATTCTGATTTGAATTTGAGTAATTGATTTGTGGTTTTGAATTGGACGAATCATCTAAATGAAATTGTTTGAATAGTTTGCATAAGATTTATTTTGATTCCTACGACTATTGTTTTCACTTTTATGGTTATTCTGAGTCTCATAAGACTCATAAATGCCTTCTGTTTGAGCAACGCCTTTTAGCTTGCTTATTGAAGTTATATCATGCCTTGCTAAGGTCATGTATATCCTGTCTGGTAATTTTCTGGTTATTACATTTTTGTAGTAATTTTTAGTGCATTTCCGTATATTATTGCTGTGCTACTGTCGGTGTCTAGTGCTAACTTATTGCTAACAATATAGGATTTTCTCTCGAGCTCTTCGACGAACTTACGTAGACTTCCATTCCAGTTGGTGTTGTATAGTCTTCTTAGTAACTCTTCATAAGGTGTCTGTGTCCTGAATTCCTCGATTAGGGACGATCTCAGCGACATCCAATTGTTGGATTGCGTAATCTGGGATGTACGCAAGGCTTCTCCATCCAGTTGTCGTTCAATAGCACCGAAGATTACGCTGCTTTGGCGTACATCAGTTGTTGGGTATAGAGACAGAATAAAATCTATTCTCTTTATAAATGCCGACAAATTTTCTGCTCCGTTATCAAACGATGGCACGTGTTTGATTTGATTTATACACTGGTTTAAGTGTGCTTCTGTTAGTTCGGTTGCCATTTTTGATTTGTTATTAATTTGCACACGTGGTTCGGGTTTTGAGTTTTTATTATGACGGATTTTTTACAAGGTTTTGTATTACCGTTTTAATAACGCACTCACGCACGTAGATGTTTTTGGCGGATACGTTTTGTATAGTTCACAACTAGGACGCGTTCACCCAGGACAATGTTAAAGTCCTTCTAGCGGTTCACGACTGCTTTGTTGATTCAGTAACTAGTACGACGTATACTACCGGCTGCGCCAATTAGATGTTCGCGGTGCACGAACAGTAAAAAAATAAAACACAAGGATTTATTTTTGTTTACTTAATAGACTACTTTATTTTTATTTATAAGCTCGCGGGCTACGCGTCTTAAGTGAGGAAAGTGTCTTTAAAACTGAACTCACAATATGCTGAGCTCTAACATGAAAGTTCTTATTACGACTTAGGGCTAACATACGTGTGATGTTTTGTGTTTGTGTTAGTGCAGTAATGCTGAGTCCTCAAGTTGCAAATGGAAAATTTTAATGGACTTTGGATTTTTTGGAAGTGGCACGATCGCCAATGTAATAGGATCTTTTTGTTTGTGACAGTTGGTGCCGTCGCGACAAATGTTTATGTTTATGATATGATTTGTGGGAAAGAATTTGGAAGGGAATAATTATGAGTGTTTGTCATGTACGAGAAATTATTCTGGTGGTGGATATATTACTATATATATACAATTATTGAATATTATCGTTTGTTATTCAAAAATATTTGTGAGTTGTCATGTATTTTACATATTTGAAGATTTATGTAATTATATTTTAAATATATTTACATAATGAAATGAACATTATTCTGGTTGATCCTGCCAGTAGTTATATGCTTGTTTCAAAGATTAAGCCATGCATGTCTAAGTACACACGAATTAATAGTGAAACCGCAAAAGGCTCATTATATCAGTTATGGTTCCTTAGATCGTTAACAGTTACTTGGATAACTGTGGTAATTCTAGAGCTAATACATGCAATTAAAACACGGACCTTCTGGAACGTGTGCTTTTATTAGGCTAAAACCAAGCGATCGCAAGATCGTTACACTGGTTGAACTCTAGATAACATGCAGATCGTATGGTCTCGTACCGACGACAGATCTTTCAAATGTCTGCCCTATCAACTTTTGATGGTAGTATCTAGGACTACCATGGTTGCAACGGGTAACGGGGAATCAGGGTTCGATTCCGGAGAGGGTGCCTGAGAAACGGCTACCACATCTAAGGAAGGCAGCAGGCGCGTAAATTACCCACTCCCAGCTCGGGAGGTAGTGACGAAAAATAACAATACAGGACTCATATCCGAGGCCCTGTAATTGGAATGAGTACACTTTAAATCCTTTAACAAGGACCTATTGGAGGGCAAGTCTGGTGCCAGCAGCCGCGGTAATTCCAGCTCCAATAGCGTATATTAAAGTTGTTGCGGTTAAAACGTTCGTAGTTGAACTTGTGCTTCATACGGGTAGTGCAACTTACAATTGTAGTTAGTACTATACCTTTATGTATGTAAGCGTATTACCGGTGGAGTTCTTATATATAATTAGGTACTTGTACTTTTTATATGTTCCTCCTATTTAAAAACCTGCATTAGTGCTCTTCATCGAGTGTTATTGTGGGCCGGTACAATTACTTTGAACAAATTAGAGTGCTTAAAGCAGGCTTCAAATGCCTGAATATTCTGTGCATGGGATAATGAAATAAGACCTCTGTTCTGCTTTCATTGGTTTTCAGATCAAGAGGTAATGATTAATAGAAGCAGTTTGGGGGCATAAGTATTAAGACGCGAGAGGTGAAATTCTTGGACCGTCGTAAGACTAACTTAAGCGAAAGCATTTGCCAAAGATGTTTTCATTAATCAAGAACGAAAGTTAGAGGTTCGAAGGCGATCAGATACCGCCCTAGTTCTAACCATAAACGATGCCAGCTAGCAATTGGGTGTAGCTACTTTTATGGCACTCTCAGTCGCTTCCGGGAAACCAAAGCTTTTGGGCTCCAAAGGAAGTATGGTTGCAAAGCTGAAACTTAAAGGAATTGACGGAAGGGCACCACCAGGAGTGGAGCCTGCGGGTTAATTTGACTCAACACGGGAAAACTTACCAGGTCCGAACATAAGTGTGTAAGACAGATTGATATCTCTTTCTCGAATCTATGGGTGGTGGTGCATGGCCGTTCTTAGTTCTTGGAGTGATTTGTCTGGTTAATTCCGATAACGAACGAGACTCAAATATATTAAATAGATATCTTCAGGATTATGGTGTTGAAGCTTATATAGATAGCCTTCATTCATGGTGGCAGTAAAATGTTTTTGTGTTTGAATGTGTTTATATAAGTGGAGCCGTACCTGTTGGTTTGTCCCATTATAAGGACACTAGCTTCTTAAATGGACAAATTGCGTCTAGCAATAATGAGATTGAGCAATAACAGGTCTGTGATGCCCTTAGATGTCCTGGGCTGCACGCGCGCTACAATGAAAGTATCAACGTGTATTTCCTAGACCGAGAGGGTCCGGGTAACCGCTGAACCACTTTCATGCTTGGGATTGTGAACTGAAACTGTTCACATGAACTTGGAATTCCCAGTAAGTGATTACGTCCCTGCCCTTTGTGCACACCGCCCGTCGCTACTACCGATTGAATTATTTAGTGAGGTCTCCGGACGTGATCACTGTGACGCCTTGTGTGTTGCGGTTGTTTCGCAAAAGTTGACCGAACTTGATTATTTAAGGAAGTAAAAGTCGTAACAAGGTTTCCGTAGGTGAACCTGCGGAAGGATCATTATTGTTTTAATGCATCTAACCGTTAATAAATTAAATTTGTTTTCTCTTTTAGGGAATTTCAATATTTAATAAATTATGTAACTAATAAATATAAATATTTTATTCAATCATATGAGATACAATTATGCAACATATAATAATTTAAATTACCTAAAACCGTTTGTCATGTATTATTATTATTATATACTGTATTAAGAGTGTTTTCTGTGTTTTGGATAAAATAAAACTGCGTGTATATGTACCATAATATACATGCGTTGCAAAATGTATTGTGCATATTCCAGTGCGCATACATTGGTTCGCAACACCTAAAGAAAAACAATGTTGTACCTGTTTGCAGGTTAACGCTTTACATATGTTGATCATAATAAATAAATTTAGCTAAAATATACTTGTCATATATCTTATTATTATCGATTATGTAAAACTAAGACATTTCGCAACATTTATTTAGGTATAAAAAAAAAAATTTTATTGAAGGAATTGATATATGCCAGTAAAATGGTGTATTTTTAATTTCTTTCAATAAAAATATTCTTGACGTAATGAAATAAAAAAAAAATTGTATCACTCTAAGCGGTGGATCACTCGGCTCATGGGTCGATGAAGAACGCAGCAACCACTGTGTCATCGTGTGAACTGCAGGACACATGAACATCGATATTTTGAACGCATATCGCAGTCCATGCTGTTATGTACTTTAATTAATTTTTAGTGCTTTTTGACTACATATGGTTGAGGGTTGTAAGACTATGCTAAATAAGTTGTTTAAAATTTTTCGAATTTTAAGCACATTGTATATTATTGATAATATAAGTGTGAATCTAAAAAGTTCTCGCTTAAGATATTCATAATATGAATTAATAAATGAAAATACTAAAACTCTGTTGCATGAGAAATTTGAAGAATTATATGTTCTTTTATTCATTTCCAAATAATATTGAGGAATGTCTAGCATAAAATATATTATTTTATAAACTAGAATTGCCTCTTTATTAACGAATATGGTATAAAGAATAATTTTGTGAATATTATGGACCTTCAAGAAAAAAATAGTATATTTCAAAATAGGCAGAGAATTGTCTATAAGTGTAATTAAACAACCTCAACTCATATGGGACTACCCCCTGAATTTAAGCATATTAATTAGGGAGGAAAAGAGAAACTAACAAGGATTTTCTTAGTAGCGGCGAGCGAAAAGAAATCAGTTCAGCACTAAGTCACTTTGTCTATATGGCAAATGTGAGATGCAGTGTATGGAACGTCAATATTCTAGTATGAGAAATTAACGATTTAAGTCCTTTCTTAAATGAGGCCATTTACCCATAGAGGGTGCCAGGCCCGTATAATCGTTAATGATTATTAGATGATGTTTCCAAAGAGTCGTGTTGCTTGATAGTGCAGCACCAAGTGGGTGGTAAACCCATCTAAAACTAAATATAACCATGAGACCGATAGTAAACAAGTACCGTGAGGGAAAGTTGAAAAGAACTCTGAATAGAGAGTTAAATAGTACGTGAAACTGCTTAGGAGGTTAAGCCCATTGAACCTGAATATCCGTTATGGAAAATTCATCATTAGAATTGTAATATTTAATCAATATTATAACGATAGTGTGCATTTTTTCCATATAAGGACATTGTAATCTATTAGCATGTATGGAATTTATCAAAAATTTTGATAAGAGTTTATTTAAATTAGAGTGCTTGCATTTTAACATAAAATAAATTTTCAAAAAATTTGATAAAGTGCTGATAGATATATGAGTACAGTGCGTTACTTTTCGGAATTATATAATGGCATGATTATCATTGATTTTTATGTTTATTATAAGCACTTGTATGATTAACAATGCGAAAGATTCAGGATACCTTCGGGACCCGTCTTGAAACACGGACCAAGAGTCTAACATATGCAAGTTATTGGGATATAAACCTAATAGCGTAATTAACTTGACTATTATTGTGATTAGTTTTTAACTATTTATAGTTGATTAACGCAATCCCGGGGCGTTCTCTATAGTTATGTATAATAATATTTATATTATTTATGCCTCTAACTGGAACGTACCTTGAGCATATATGCTGTGACCCGAAAGATGGTGAACTATACTTGATCAGGTTGAAGTCAGGAAACCCTGATGGAAGACCGAAACAGTTCTGACGTGCAAATCGATTGTCAGAATGAGTATAGGGGCGAAAGACCAATCGAACCATCTAGTAGCTGGTTCCTTCCGAAGTTTCCCTCAGGATAGCTGGTGCATTTAACTGTTGTATAAAATAATCTTATCTGGTAAAGCGAATGATTAGAGGCCTTAGGGTCGAAACGATCTTAACCTATTCTCAAACTTTAAATGGGTAAGAACCTTAACTTTCTTGATATGAAGTTTAAGGTTATGATATAATGTGCCCAGTGGGCCACTTTTGGTAAGCAGAACTGGCGCTGTGGGATGAACCAAACGTAATGTTACGGTGCCCAAATTAACAACTCATTCAGAAACCATGAAAGGCGTTGGTTGCTTAAAACAGCAGGACGGTGATCATGGAAGTCGAAATCCGCTAAGGGTGTGTAACAACTCACCTGCCGAAGCAACTAGCCCTTAAAATGGATGGCGCTTAAGTTGTATACCTATATATTACCGCTAAAGTAGATGATTTATTTTACTTGTAATATAAATTTTGAAACTTTAGTGAGTAGGAAAGGTACAATGGTGTGCTTAGAAGTGTTTGGCGTAAGCATGCATGGAGCCGTCATTGGTACAGATCTTGGTGGTAGTAGCAAATAATCTAATGAGACCTTGGAGGACTGAAGTGGAGAAGGGTTTCGTGTGAACAGTGGTTGATCACGAGTTAGTCGGTCCTAAGTTCAAGGCGAAAGCCGAAAATTTTCAGTAAAAAAAGTAACTAAAATTTATATTTTGTCATAATTAAAAAACTTGAATAATTTTGAACGAAAGGGAATACGGTTCCAATTCCGTAACCTGTTGAGTATCCGTTTGTTATTAAATATGGGCCTCGTGCTCATCTTGGCAACAGGAACGACCATAAAGAAGCCGTCGAGAGATATCGGAAGAGTTTTCTTTTCTGTTTTATAGCCGTACTACCATGGAAGTCTTTCGCAAGAGATATGGTAGATGGGCTAGAAAGAGCATGACATATACTGTTGTGTCGATATTTTCTCCTCGGACCTTGAAAATTTATGGTGGGGACACGCAAACTTCTCAACAGGCCGTACCAATATCCGCAGCTGGTCTCCAAGGTGAAGAGTCTCTAGTTGTGAGGGTGCAATTTAAATTTATAATTTGCATTTGCAAATTCTGGCCATTTCACGATATGTAAACATATCCAGCTGACTAATATCGATTAATCGCATATTACATGTCACTTAGTCGAGTTAGCAGCCCTTGACAGTAAATTAGCATTCACACAAATAAATTACATGGATTGATCGAATAGTTGAGATCAACTCTGTGTAAACTCAATATTATCGAAGACACATTAGAAGAAGAAGAAATTTTCCTTTTTCCGTTTCTGGTACCAAGGCGCGTGGACCATTTGGAAAAATTGATGTATAAAATTTATATATAAAATTCAGCAATCCAGCGCTGAATTGTATTAAAGTTAAAATATTTCTTCATCTGCGTGGATCTAGCCACCAGAGTATTTGTTTGGATACATACATATTTCTAATAAAAATATTTTTTGGCATTTCAAGTTAGCGCGGCGTGGGTCTATAAACGTTTAAAAAGCGTTTAAACAGTTTGGCCACCGCCACATAGTATTTTTCACCTGCGCATTATTGGCGCGCAAAGCTGCTGCTGGGTTACAGTGGGCACATACATAAGCTAAAAGCTAAAAGCTAAAAGAAGATTGCCACTGTTCCTACCGGTGCTGCCCGTTGGGCCGTACTAAAATTGTTAGCACCGGCTAACGGACTAATTCAAAAAAGGCAAAAAGCAGTCGAGCAGAGGATCGACCGTCTCCTGGTGCTGCCCATAGGGCCGCGCCAAAATTGTTAGCATGGGCTAACAGGAACCAATGAGCCGTTCAGAGGGAGGGATAGAGCATAGTTGCTTCTATTGTTCAAAACAGTGATGCCCCATAGGAGCATCCCAAGTATTGTCGCCGTCCATGATGACCTTCCGCGGCTAATAGCCATAATGTTTGCCGCTAATTAGTTTGTACAATTTAAATTCGATATTTGCAATAATGTTAAATTAAAATGAATCAATTAACGTAGCTTTCTTATTTTTGTAATATACATAGTTTTATAAGTACATGGTAATGTAGTCGATATTCAATACTGTTAACATTATTCTAATTCTCTTTTGGAAGTTCACACAGCAAAACATATGTACATCATCTCATCAACAACATAAAACACACACACATCATTCATCATCAGGCCTGATCATCAGTGAGTTGTGTACATCTATACAAAGTAAAAGTATGTAAGTACGGCTTGGCCGATTTGAAATATAATAATGTCAACAGTATAGGGTTTAACACATGCCATATTTACCATTAAAGTATTATATATATAGATTTGTATTACCGTAAATATTAAGAAGAATTGCAGGGTATTGACCGCCCTTGAAAATGAGTCCGATTATAAAGTCTTAACGTTATGAAGTTATTGAAAATGAATTAAAAGTAAGCCTTTCGGGCACCTGAGTATATTGTGTGTGTCATAAATTAAACAATAAAAAGGGTAAAGACCATAATGGGCTTTACAGGACGGGAAGGGTATAGAAGAGGATCCACAACATCTGTGATCTTCGACTTTTAGGCTTGCTCGTATGCCAATTCAGATTTTGCCGTTTAAGATATCGATAAACTCCTGCTTAACCACTTTTAATAATGTAACCTCAGCTCCTATAGATAACAAAACCCACCCCATTTGCCCTGAGCAACAGTCGGCCCCGTAAGCAGAGTAACGTTATCATAGGCTGTGTATAATCGGTTTGTTACATAATTAAATGGCGCCCGGAACGTGGGGCCAAGCAAGCTCGACATGCTAGATATGAAAATAAAATAAAGTACAAGGATTTCCATCCGAGGCGTGTTAGCAGTTTGACCTGCACTGGAATAGTACCCTAAAACTTTAACGTTCAATTGTTTGATTGCCTGGAATATGCAGGAGTTCTGAATATTTGGATCCTGACCACAATCAAACATGCGAATTAGACCCCTGAAGTAAAAGATTTAAGTTCACCTCCCGGATTTATAGTCTGACTGAGTAGCGGAACTATACCAGGGAACTATTATCTGATTACAACAGTATTGTTTCACTTAAGATCGAGATTGTTCTGAATGGAGTGTTTCGTCAGTTCTTCTCTTAAGAAAACATCGAATCCTGGCAGTTTTCCACAAAAGGAAAAACAAAATTGATATCTTTTATTGGCAGAATACGACATCCTATTTATAATTTGACACACCAATTGTACAAAGGATAAGACCCAAAATTTTATGATCTATATTGATTACCGAGTTTATCGTATTGAGTATCGTATCTTATTATCTTTCTTTTGGTTTATTTTTCCCGAAATTACCGGTTGGTAATAATTATTTTTGTATTCCGCGAATCTGCGTTTGCATTGGTTCGATTTTTCTTTTCTTTTTGAGTTTTTAGGTTATTTTAGCTATTGGAGCTTAAACATTTTGCAGATTCAACTCTGTTTGTTTAGGCAAGTTAATTTCTTTTGGGTGAAGTTTTTATTGCGTCAAATATGGCAGTTCGACGTAGTCTCGATAACTTGATGGGAAATCCACCACGCGATCCGCAGTCGCGCTGTAGTATTTGTAATGACACTAGTAGTCTAACTGAATTTGCTGAAACCTTATGTAAGCACAAATTTCATCGACAATGTTTGACAACATGGCTGAGTGAAAATGAAACATGTCCAGTCTGTCGACGTGCATGCCCGCGCAGTCAGTTAGATGATATAGCAAGTGTTCCAATAGAACCCAATGAGCCATCCTCAGAAATGCTAGGACTAACAATCCAAGTATCAACACGGGTGCAGTGCCCAGAAATCGGCCAAATACAAGGTCAAACCCAAGAATAAATACTGGAGTGAATCAAAGAGCGAACACATCAGCAGCCTCGGGTAGATCCAGCTATACCAGTTCCGCCTGAATCAAACGGCATATCGGAAGAACGTGTTCAACAATTAATATCTAGTTCATTAGAGACATATCGAGTTAACATGGCAACAGTTTTAACGGACGAGATCCGTGCAGCCATACGAAACTTAACCATTTCGGGAGTTCAACAAGAACGTCCGGAAGAACCTCAACTAGAGTGGGACGTACCAATGCCTCCCATTTCTCTGGCAACAATAGAAGAAATCGACAATTTACAATCCGAAATGATAACTCACCAATTCGTCGTAATTCTACTGACGAACGCTCAGATAAAACTTCGAATGTGATATCCAACTGGCGTATCAAGTTCAGTGGCTCTGGAACAGACATTTCTATTGAAGATTTCATTTTATAGAGTAAGTTGCTTAACCGAGCAGTGCTTGAATGGTGATTTTGATCTTCTCTATAAATACGGTCATATTTTGTTCACGGGAACAGCCTTAAACTTCTTTTGGCGTTGTCACCGAATGGAACACGAGATGAACTGGTTCATTTTGTGTACTCGTCTACGAGAGATATCGAGATCAACGCACCGATCGAGATATCAAAGATGCGATGCGTAGGCGTAAACAAGGCCGTAATGAATGCTTTGATGATTTCCTCGATGCGATGGTATCCATCGCAGACGGTTTCCGTAATCCTTTATCGGATGAAAATAGTGGCAGAAGTGAGAAACAATTTAAAGCCTGAGCTGTATCACGAGCTGTTGCACGTTGACACAGTTACATTGGCAAGTTTGCGTCGAGAATGTCATAAGCATGAAAACTTCTTTACCAGTAACAGGCTTAAACCGATGACCACATCTGGTTTCCCTAGGCGTGCGGTAAATGTTATTACGCATGAAGATTCTGATTCCATTCGGAAGGAAAAAGAGTCCAACAGTGTGTTATGCGGTAAAAATATCGGACAAGATCAAATGTTGGAACTGTGAGGGGTTGGGTCATAGATACCAAGACTGTTTAAAGCCTCGTAGAGTGTTTTGCTACGGTTGTGGTGCTTTAAATACCTATAAAGCCGAAGTGTGGTCACTGCAATCCGCATACGGAAAATGCACCACAGGATGTTCGTCCCAATTAGGTAACGAATATCCGCTCAAAGCCTCGGATCCACTAATGACAAACGTAACTAACCCAACACACTTGTCAGCTTCGACTAAAGATCGTAAGTCTAGATCGTCCAAAGCCTTCAAAGAATACTGGAAGTCGAAGCGTGAATTAAAATATTGCACAGTATCGACCATTACTTATATCAAACAAGATAATCGACCATTTATTAGAATTGACCTCCTTGGCAAGCCATGGTTTGCGTTACTGGATAGTGGAGCAAATAAAAGTTATTGGGCGGAAGTCTTGCTAATCGTATTATCAATGAAAAGTTTAAATATCGTAAGACGACTGGCAATGTTCGAACAGCCGATGGTCAAAGACAACATATAATTGGACGTATTATCGCCCGACTGATCTAAACCCATTCCCCATTTGAAATTGATTTCGTTATAGTACCTGATATTAAGATTGATGTCATTATCCGAATCGATTCATGGACAAAATTAGGTATTACAATCGTCCAAACTCCTTATGATGGAAGAAATAGGAGGCTATCGAAACTGAAAATAATCAGTTGCCTAACTCTCAGCCAGAGTGCACAATTGCAAACTGTTATTGAGCAATTTCCTGCTTCAACAAGGGATGGACTTGGCCTTACTAATTTGTTAGAGCATAAAATAGATACCGGCAATTCAAAACCTATTAAGCAAAGGAACTACCCTTTGTCACCTGCCAGAAAAAACTGTTAGTTTCAGAGATAGACCGAATGTTAGAACTGGGTGTAATTGAAGAAGCTCCCATCCGAATGGTCATCTCAATTGTACTATTAGTCAAACCAAACAAAATAAGATTTTGCTTGGATTCCCGGAAATTAAATGAAGCAACTATAAAAGATGCTTATCCAATGCCCATTCTAGAGGGTATCTTAAGGTAGACTCCCCAAGTGCGATGTATTCCAAGATAGATCTTAAGGATGCATTTTGGCAGATCGCATTGGAACCCCAATCTCGACTTAAAACTGCATTTTCAATTTGGATTGTGCAACGCACCTCAGACTATGTGTCGATTAATGGACCAAGTAATTCCATACCAGTTGAAATCTCAAGTTATGGTATATCTCGATGATTTACTGGTAATGTCTTCTAATTTCGAAGAGCATTTAGCGCTGGTTTCGGAGCGACTGCGGTAGCAGGTCTCACAATTACTATCGAAAAGAGCCAATTTGGTTTTGGTTAGGAGTGGAATATCTAGGATATTTAGTAGGTGAAGGTACTTTACAGGCTAATCCTAATAAGGTTCGAGCTGTACATGACTTCCCGGTCCCCAAAACACAGAGACAACTCAGAAGATTTCTTGGCATGACCGGTTGGTATCAACGCTTCGTTCCACAATACTCTGCGGTTGTTCATCCTCTAACTGACTTTTGCGTGGCAAAAGCCTAAATTGGAATACAAGCGCTCAAGAAGCGTTTGAGCTTATAAAAAGTAAACTTTTACAACACCGTTGTTGGTTCATGCTGATTATGAAAAACCTTTTTATCGTGCAATGCGATGCGTCCATTGACGGCATAGGTGCGGTATTAGCTCAGTGCGATGAAGAAGGTGTTGAACGGCCAATATCTTTTATGTCGAAGAAGCTCAATAAAGCTCAGAGAAATTATTCAGTGACCGAATTAGAATGCTTAGCTGTCGTTCTAGCCATACAACGGTTTCGAATGTATATAGAAGGACATCAGTTCAAAGTAGTTACCGCTCACGCGAGTTTACGATGGCTCATGAATCAAAAGATTTGAGTGGTAGATTAGCGCGATGGGCTATTAAATTGCAAGGGTTTAACTTCACTATAGAAAATAGAAAACGTTCACAAAACGTCGTGGCAGACGCCCTGTCCCGTTCTTTTGAAGACGCAGATATAAATGCCGTTGAAGTTGAAATCGTCCCTGAAATTAATTTAAATCCGGATGCTTTTCAGTCCTCAGACTACCAAGCCATGAAAGCAAAATATATTGCATTAAATTCACCGGATAACGAAGAGACTCAAATATATTAAATAGATATCTTCAGGATTATGGTGTTGAAGCTTATATAGCCTTCATTCATGGTGGCAGTAAAATGTTTATTGTGTTTGAATGTGTTTATATAAGTGGAGCCGTACCTGTTGGTTTGTTTCATTATAAGGACACTAGCTTCTTAAATGGACAAATTGCGTCTAGCAATAATGAGATTGAGCAATAACGGGTCTGTGATGCCCTTAGATGTCCTGGGCTGCACCGCGCTACAATGAAAGTATCAACGTGTATTTCCTAGACCGAGAGGTCCGGGTAAACCCTGAACCACTTTCATGCTTGGGATTGTGAACTGAAACTGTTCACATGAACTTGGAAATTCCCAGTAAGTGATTACGTCCCTCCCTTTGTGCACACCCCCGTCGCTACTACCGATTGAATTATTTAGTGGGGTCTCCGGACGTGATCACTGTGACGCCTTGTGTGTTGCGGTTGTTTCGCAAAAGTTGACCGAACTTGATTATTTAGAGTAAAAGTCGTAACAAGGTTTCCGTAGGTGAACCTGCGGAAGGATCATTATTGTTTTAATGCATCTAACCGTTAATAAATTAAATTTGTTTTTTCTTTTAGGGAATTTCAATATTTAATAAATTATGTAACTAATAAATATAAATATTTTATTCAATCATATGAGATACAATTATAACATATAATAATTTAAATTACCTAAAACCGTTTGTCATGTATTATTATTATTTATACTGTATTAAGAGTGTTTTCTGTGTTTTGGATAAAATAAAAACTGCGTGTATATGTACCATAATATACATGCGTTGCAAAATGTATTGTGCATATTCCAGTGCGCATACATTGGCTCCAAACACCTAAAGAAAAACAATGTTTACCTGTTTTGCAGGTTAACGCTTTAATATGTTGATCATAATAAATAAATTTAGCTAAAATATACTTGTCATATATCTTATTATTATCGATTATGTAAAACTAAGACATTTCGCAACATTTATTTAGGTATAAAAAAAAATTTTATTGAAGGGTTGATATATGCCAGTAAAATGGTGTATTTTTAATTTCTTTCAATAAAAATATTATTGATTGAAATAAAAAATGGTATCACTCTAAGCGGTGGATCACTCGGCTCATGGGTCGATGAAGAACGCAACAAACTGTGCGTTAATGATTATTAGATGATGTTTCCAAAGAGTCGTGTTGCTTGATAGTGCAGCACTAAGTGGGTGGTAAACTCCATCTAAAACTAAATATAACCATGAGACCGATAGTAAACAAGTACCGTGAGGGGAAAGTTGAAAAGAACTCTGAATAGAGAGTTAAATAGTACGTGAAACTGGTTAGAGGTTAAGCCCGATGAACCTGAATATCCGTTATGGAAAATTCATCATTAGAATTGTAATATTTAATCAATATTATAACGATAGTGTGCATTTTTTCCATATAAGGACATTGTAATCTATTAGCATGTATGGAATTTATCAAACAATTTTGATAAGGTTTATTTAAATTAGAGTGCTTGTATTTTAACATAAAATAAATTTCAAAAATTTGATAAAGTGCTGATAGATTATATAAATTTACAAGTGCGTTAATTTTTCGGATTTATATAATGGCATGATTATCATTGATTTTTATGTTTTTATAAGCCGATGATTAACAATGCGAAAGATTCCAGGATACCTTCGGGACCCGTCTTGAAACACGGACCAAGGGTCTAACAATATGTGCAAGTTATTGGGATATAAACCTAATAGCGTAATTAACTTGACTATTATTGGGATTAGTTTTTAACTATTTATAGTTGATTAACGCAATCCCGGGGCGTTCTCTATAGTTAATGTATAATAATATTTATATTATTTATGCCTCTTAACTGGAACGTACCTTGAGCATATATGCTGTGACCCGAAAGATGGTGAACTATACTTGATCAGGTTGAAGTCGGGGAAACCCTGATGGAAGACCGAAACAGTTCTGACGTGCAAATCGATTGTAAATTGAGTATAGGGGCGAAAGACCAATCGAACCATCTAGTAGCTGGTTCCTTCCGAAGTTTCCCTCAGGATAGCTGGTTTGCATTTAACTGTTGTATAAAATAATCTTATCTGGTAAAAGCGAATGATTAGAGGCCTTAGGGTCGAAACGATCTTAACCTATTCTCAAACTTTAAATGGGTAAGAACCTTAACTTTCTTGATATGAAGTTTAAGGTTATGATATAATGTGCCCAGTGGGCCACTTTTTGGTAAGCAGATCTGGCGCCGTGGGATGAACCAAACGTAATGTTACGGTGCCCAAATTAACAACTCATTCAGAAACCATGAAAGGCGTTGGTTGCTTAAAACAGCAGGACGGTGATCATGGAAGTGAAATCCGCTAAAGGTGTGTAACAACTCACCTGCCGAAGTAACTAGTCCTTAAAATGGATGGCGCTTAAGTTGTATACCTATACATTACCGCTAAAGTAGATGATTTATATTACTTGTAATATAAATTTTGAAACTTTAGTGAGTAGGAAGGTACAATGGTGTGCTTAGAAGTGTTTGGCGTAAGCCTGCATGGAGCCGTCATTGGTACAGATCTTGGTGGTAGTAGCAAATAATCGAATGAGACCGGGGAGGACTGAAGTGGAGAAGGGTTTCGTGTGAACAGTGGTGGATCACGAGTTAGTCGGTCCTAAGTTCAAGGCGAAAGCCGAAAATTTTCAAGTAAAAAAAAGTAACTAAAATTTATATTTTGTCATAATTAAAAAACTTGAATAATTTTGAACGAAAGGGAATACGGTTCCAATTCCGTAACCTGTTGAGTATCCGTTTGTTATTAAATATGGGCCTCGTGCTCATCCTGGCAACAGGAACGACCATAAAGAAGCCGTCGAGAGATATCGGAAGAGTTTTCTTTTCTGTTTTATAGCCGTACTACCATGGAAGTCTTTCGCAGAGATATGGTAGATGGGCTAGAAGAGCATGACATATACTGTTGTGTCGATATTTTCTCCTCGGACCTTGAAAATTTATGGTGGGGACACGCAAACTCCAATATCCAAGGTGAAGAGTCTCTAGTCGATAGAATAATGTAGGTAAGGGAAGTCGGCAAATTAGATCCGTAACTTCGGGATAAGGATTGGCTCTGAAGATTGAGATAGTCGGGCTTGATTGGGAAACAATAACATGGTTTATGTGCTCGTTCTGGGTAAATAGAGTTTCTATCATTTATGGTAGTTTCTTGTTCCCCGGATAGTTTAGTTACGTAGCCAATTGTGGAACTTTCTTGCTAAAATTTTTAAGAATACTAGTTGGGCAACCAGCTAGTTCTTTTAAATATAACGATTATCAATTAACAATCAATTCGGAACTGGCACGGACTTGGGAATCCGACTGTTTAATTAAAACAAAGCGTTATGATGGCCCTAGCGGGTGTTGACACAATGTGATTTCTGTCAAAGTGAAGAAATTCAAGTAAGCGCCAAATGCCTCGTCATCTAATTAGTCAGTCGCGATCGAGCTTTCGAAGTGAACAGACGTGCCTCCGTGTGTGCTCCGTGTGAAAACCATACAAATCTATAAAAACACTACCGACAGAGACGGAATTTAGAGTTCCCTTTGTGGGAGCATAATTGCAACAAAGTGCAAATATTTCAGTGACAGTGACACTTATTATATTGTGAAAAATCGAGTTTTTCCAAGTAAAAAAATAAACACGTGGTATGTAGTCGATATTCAATACTGTTAACATTATTCTAATTCTCTTTTTGGAAGTTCACACAGCAAACATATGTACATCATCTCATCAACAACATAAAACACACACACATCATTCATCATCAGGCCTTATCATCAGTGAGTTGTGTACATCTATACAAAAGTAAAAGTATGTAAGTACGGCTTGGCCGATAATTGAAATATAATAATGTCAACAGTATAGGGTTTAACACATGCCATATTTACCATTAAAGTATTATATATATAGATTTGTATTACCGTAAATATTAAGAAGAATTGCAGGGTATTGACCGCCCTTGAAAATGAGTCCGATTATAAAGTCTTAACGTTATGAAGTTATTGAAAATGAATTAAAGTAAGCCTTTCGGGCACCTGAGTATAGTTGTGTGTGTCATAAATTAAACAATAAAAAGGGTAAAGACCATAATGGGCTTTACAGGACGGGAGGGTATAGAAGAGGATCCACAACATCTGTGATCTTCGACTTTTAGGCTTGCTCGTATGCCAATTCAGATTTTTGCCGTTTAAGATATCGATAAACTCTGCTTACCACTTTTAATAATGTAACCTCAGCTCCTATAGATAACAAAAACCCACCCCATTTGCCCTGAGCAACAGTCGGCCCCCGTAAGCAGAGTACGTTATCATAGGCTGTGTATAATCGGTTGTTACATAATTAAATGGCGCCCGAACGTGGGGCCAAGCAACTCGACATGCTAGATATGAAAATAAAATAAAGTACAAGGATTTCCATCCGAGGCGTGTTAGCAGTTTGACCTGCACTGGAATAGTACCCTAAAACTTTAACGTTCAATTTTTGATTGCCTGGAATATGCAGGAGTTCTGGAATATTTGGATCCTGACCACAATCAAACATGCGAATTGACCTTG
>NW_026869440.1:0-21238 GCF_023558535.2 Drosophila nasuta
AAAATAAATTAAAGTTTAAAGTTTGGTACATGAAATAATACAAAGCACTGAAATTAAAATACATTATATATTTAAAAGAAACTTTAAAAGAAATATTGCAACTATCCTCTTGTAGTATTATTGATCATTTTGTACTATTTTTATTTATAATGCCATATTGTTTAATATCTATCACTAATTAAATATTGTATACCATGAAATAATTTACTTTTCATTTAGCCGAAACAAGCCAGCGACACCACTGTCGTAGGGTTAAAGGGATCACCAGAGCCATGCTCTGATGCTGTGATCATAGGTTGGGAGGGGACTTCATCACTTAACAGCTGTGATGGCCTGCCTCAATTCTCGCTCTCTCTTTCTCTCTCTGTCTGTCTCTCTCTCTCTTGTTCTCTCTTTGTTTTTTTTCTATTTTTTGAGACATTTTTGGATCTTCCTTCTCTTTCCGGCTAGTTTTCTAGCAATCCCTTCTTCGTCGCAGCACGCTCAATTTCTGATCTTAAATTAATAATAATGAGCAGCGAAGGAAGGGTTATTGGCATAAGCAAGACCACCACCCCCAAAGCCGACGAGCTAGAGCCGGACTCTAAAGCGTGCCCCGCAAATGCCGATAGCCCTGTCGCCTTGTGCTTCTTCTCGTTGCACGTTACATCTTCTAGAATTTTCTCGCATATGAGACCTGCTCTACTTCCTCGGTCACTAGACTGTAACTCCTGCGCTAATCGATTCCGCGTCTGAACCGACTTTCATTTCTGATCGTTTATTCCAACGCATCAAATTGTCATTCCAGGCCGTGCAAGCCCAAGTATCTGGGCTGAATCATGCGGTTGCGGCCCAAGCGCAGAAGTTATGTCACTTCAGCATTGCTTCTCCAACGAAGCCGAGGCTCCATATAGAGACTTCAGCTCTGTTGGTAGGCAAGCTGCCCTCCTTTCATATGCTGCAAACTTTCCTAAGGGATCTACCAAAGCGGTCAGATTGACATTCTAATTGGCGCGGATATCCTTCCGTCAATCAGCTTGAGCGGCTCCGGGCCAAACATTTGTGGCTCACTCCTTGAGCAAGAAACCGTGTTTGGCTGGACTCTCACCGGCCCCGTTTCCCAGAATGTGTCGACAGCTCGATAAATTCATTTCCAAATTTTGGAAGGTGTAGGATATTCCAGCGAAGCTGATAAAAGAGTCAGATTGCGGTTGCGAAGAAAACTTCGTAAAAACACTACTTCTCGTAGCAAATGTGACAAATATCGGGTGACTCTTCCATTCCGGAAGCCCGATGGCATTGAATTGAGTCATTCCAGATCCAGAGCCCTGGCTCAGTTTCTCAAGAACGAGAATCGTTTCTCCAGAAACGACAGTACAATACCGTTCTCTAGGAGTACGCCGCAGGCGATTGTCACGACTCCTATCTTCTATCTACCTCATCACGCCGTTTTCAAACTAGATAGCATCACAACGAAGGTGCGGATCATTTTAGCGCTTCTTGTCCATCCTCAAATGGCAAAAGTCTGAATGACATCCTTCATCAGGGCCCATTCTCCAATCGGATCTCACTTTGCAGATCCTCAAATGTCAATATTTTTCGGTATGTGTTTCAAGTGTGGACATAAAGAAGATATATAAATAAATACAGTTACATTTGGTGTCAACTGGAGTGAGTTACAGTCCTGCGACCGAGGGAGTGTAGGGTCTGCGTTATTCCATGTGGCCGGAGAGAGGGACTTCATGTTAACTCGCGCCTTTCCTGGCCCTACGAGTCCTCGAGCAACTTGCTGAAAACCTACGTTTGCAGTATCCTCTCGCAAGCCGATTCATCTCAGGAGCATGGACGACGTCCTGGCAGGGGACACACACTAAGGAAAAGGCCATCCGTACCATTACGGAAGTGTGTGCAGCCCTGGACAGCGCTGGCTTCCCGCTGAGAAGTGGACGTCCGAACAACAAGATCTTGCTGAAGAACATCCCAAAGGACCACCTACTCAAGAATTCTTCCTAGAACTCGAGGACTCTAGTACGGCGAACACTCTGGGCATCGGGTGGCAGAGCTCACGATTACGAGTTGCCCATCAGAACGCCTATACGAAGAGGAAGGTGCTATCGCAGATTGCCAAACTCTTCGACCCAGCCGGATTGCTGGCCCTTTCGTTATCCGAGCCAAGATCTTCATGCGGGGAGATCTGGCTGAAAACGCTCGAATGGGACGAACCTTTACCCTCGGATCTTTTACTCAAATGGAAGGAGTATTTCGGGGCTATCCTGCTCTGAGTAAGATCCGGATTCCAAGATGGAAAGTTCAGACAAGGTGAAGCTTCATTACCACGGATTCTGTGATGCTTCAGAAAGAGTGTATGGAGCGGCGATCTATCCGCGTAGAGCCGCCAAACAAAGTGAACAGGCATCTCCTCACTGCGAGACACAGGTGGCTCCTGTCAAGTCACTCTCAGTGCCACGTTTAGAACTTTGTAGCGCAGTCCTGCTGGCTGAGCTATCTTCGGCCCTTCCCTGAATCTTCCAGCAGAGAGTTTCCAGACTTTCTTTTGGACTTTTTCAACAATTGTTCTAGCTTGGTTAAACAAGCCACCCTGTAAATGGTCAGCTTTTGTGGCCAATCGTAAGGCAAAAATAGTCCAAGCCAGCGACTTCAAAATTTGGTCGCATGTCCAATCATATCTCGCGAGCCGAGGTGTCTTGCCACAAGAGTTGATTCATTACCCTTTGTGGTGGCATGGACCAGAGTGGCTTCATCTCCAACCGGATTAATAGACATTCCTGAGACTCTGCTGGAGCAGCGGATTAGATGTAACATCGCCAAAGTTACCTCCTACTCCTGAATTCCTGGTAAGTTCTCTGATTTTGGCAGAGCACTTCGCACTTCCGCCTGTGTTTTCAAGTTTATCATCCAAGCGGATGAGCTGTCGCGGGTCCAAGAGCGCGACTAGTCGTCACGGCTCAACGACAAACCTTTCCGAAGGAATACCACTGTCTTCAGTCAAGCAGCCAGTTCCTTCTTCAAGTTCAATCCGAAATTTGAATCCATTCCCCGATGGCAGGGGATACTCGGGCCTGTGGGCGTCTGAGGGCGTCCCACTCGCTGCGTTATGATGAGAGTCATCCTCGTCCTCTGCACGAATATTGGTTCGTTTCACCCATGGTATATCCTTACATAAGGGGACTCCAAGTCGTCGGCACTTCAACCCACCTGGCGCCCCACATATGGGTGGATTATGGAAAGCCGGCGTAAAGAGTTTAAGGGTACTCTTTTACAAGGCGACCTCCACCACAAAATATACGATTAAAGAGTTATCCGCTCTTTTGTCTAAGATCGAAGCCTGCCTGAAGACCCGACGGACCTACTAGCCTTAACTGGCCATTTCCTCATAGGTGGCCCACCATTTCGGTGTTGGAACCAGAAATTAACCAACCGGCCACCTCCATCCTAAATCGATGGCAGCGACTGAAGGCTCTTCCCCAACAATTTTGTTTCCGTTGGAAGGATGAGTACCTGAAGGAGCTACATAAACGGACGAAATGGCAATCCCTACACGGAACCTTCGGATCGGTGACATGGTCCTCGTAAGGAAGACAACTTCCCTCCAACGAGTGGGGAGTAGGACGGGTGCTGCTGACGTGTCCAGGCACAGATAGAAGGTCCGAGTTGTAGAAGTGCTCACGGCGCGGGGCACTATTCGAAGACCCGTTGCCTAACTAATTCTACCCCGATGGAGGACGAATAACTTCCTGTTTCGTTTCTCTATTCATCGTCCTGTGCTGTCCTATGCTGTCCGGTTCCATGTGTCCTTGACACTGTAAAGAAGCTACTATAATAATCATTTGTTATTGTTTCATTTCCATGTAGCATGCCATCACATGCAGCCGCCATCCAGAGCCGACAGCTGAGAAACGATTGAGAGCAGTACTGATTAACAAGTACTGCTCTGTCCTGTCTGGCCTACCAACATTCCGGAGCAATCCTGCCGCAGCGCAGGAAGCTGCAGGGTGTGTCAGAAGAAGGACTATCGGCTATGCGTCATCCGCGTTAGTACGGAGGGGCGTCTGCGCGGCGATCATCCACTCGTGGGCGTCCGATTTCCGTCGAAGGTGCAGGTTGATTCCCAACTCTGCCGCCGCACTATCCTTCGACCTGTCGATGGCGAGCACTTGGAGCAGTTGGCATCCTGCCGAGCACCAACGGTTTGCCAATGGCCCAGAACTCCACATTGGGTTGGATTCTTTTTCCGTCCATGTCGACAATTAGACCGTTTGCAAATCATTTCAAGAAGGGGAGGATGTTGATGCCAGATGATGGCAGTTGTGACCATTCAAAACAGATGACAGTGTGGTCGTGGGACCTTGTCACGCGCAGTCACCACTGATCTAGTTTCTCCTCATGCTGGTCACCTTGCCCACTTTTATTGCCTTTTTCCAGTTATATGTTCTACTTTTCATTGTGTGCACTACAAGTATTTTTTCTCCGAGTATTAAAATGGTTAATAAACGTGATTCAAAGTGAAATTCCCAGTGAAAGAGAGTATTTTTTACTCTACTTATCGACTCCACCCTACAAACAACCAATGCATCTCTAACGTCTATTCCAATGTCTTTGATACTTTGACTTTTGATCTGCAATAATTAGCGTTGGCACCCCAAATACAAATGTTGCTGGTTTCAAAACGTCATATAATGGCATCGGTTGAAGTTCAATTTAGTATTTATCCCAAAAGTTTTAGTTACTGTAATATGCCGCTTTCGTAGTAGAATCTAACTGATCCTAAAGGTATGCAATTTTTTTTCTCTTCATACATATTTATACCTATTATTTAATATTATATTATTTATTTATCTGTTATTGTCCTAGTTAATTTATATTATTTAATTTGTTTAATTGTAGAAAATTATTTTTGTAGTCTGAGAAAATGGTAATAAATGCATTGTCATGTTTTGTATTGAGAAGTGGAGCTTTAGTATCCATGAGTCTGAAAGTTCCAACAATAGCGCCATCTATTGGTGGACTACGATATTTGCAAGCATGAATTACTAAATCAGCTGATCGTGTTAAGTCCACAACAAAATTACCTTTTTGAGTAGAATTATTTGTCAAAATTCTGAAAAGAGGTTTTTGTTGTTGGTTGTGTTAGCGAGACAATTGTTAGCAGGTTATGTACAGAACCTGAATGAAAATTAGTGAAAAAGTGCATGTGACTAAAACTAAAAATATATCTCAGTGAATGGTTGGCAAAGCCTGCTGCATATATCGTATTTGTAAGTATAGAATGGTACTGCAATGTATAATTGTTATACTAATACGTTATTTGTGTTTTTCGCAAAAGTGCACCTATGCCGTCCACTTAAATTATGCAATAGATGGTTGTCCACTTCTGGTGTCTGTCCTCCCATATCAAGTGCTGTTTTCCAGATTAGGGTACATATTTGTTATACGTATATTTAATTTTTATACCCGCTACCTATAGGGTAGAAGGGTATTATAACTTTGTGCCGACAGGAAATGTATGTAATGTAAGGAGGCATCTCCGACCCTATAAAGTATATATATTCTTGATCAGCGTTAACAGCCGAGACGATCTAGCCATGTCCGTCTGTGTGTCTGTCCGTCTGTCCGTCCGTCTGCATGAACACCTAGATCTCAGATTGTTGACTCTCGCCGCAAAGTGACTGATACGATCAGTCGCGGCGATGAATTTCGTCAACGCTGTGTCTACTTTGTTTTGTGCCATCGGTTTTGTTTTGTGGATCTGTAACATGCAACGATATACGCCGCAAGGACGGACGGACGATCTGTGGGTGCGGGCACGCTTTAGTATCCGGCTCTAGCTCGTCGGCTTTGGGGGTGGTGGTCTTGCTTCCACAAATCTATCCTTTTCGCTGCGCACTAGAAAAGAAACGAGAGAGAGAGAGAGAGAGAGAGAGAGAGAGATAGAGTACGAGACTTAAGTTATCATCTTGTCACTGGTGTTGCGTGACAAGGATCCCCACCCATCCTATGATCACAAGCGTCAGAGCCTGGCTCTGGTGATCCCTTTGGGACCTACGACGGCGGAGCCTAAGGCCAGGTTCGGCTAATCAAAAGAGAAATCACTCCATGTTCAAATTTGTTTTAATTAAGGGTGTATATATAAATGAAACAATACATTATAAACGAGTATAAAGTAAATTTTAAAATCGATATAATATAACAAAAAATATAATATTTAAATCTAATAATTTTAAATTGTATTTGAGAATGTTTCAATTTTGTGCCGTATTTGATTTTTTCCTAATTGTTTAATATTTATTTGTTTAAAAATACGTATAATTTTTTATTTTAAATTTGTTTTGTTTTCATCGGCTGTGATTCTTTTCAATTTTATTTCTATTTATTAAGAATTACTTTATCTTTGCGCAACTTTTATCTATTTTATTATTCTTATTTAACTTTTCTGTAAACTCATTTAGTTGCGTGCATTTTTTTGTGTGTGTAATGTGCAAGAATTAAAACATTTGTACAAGATGTACATTTTTTCAGTTTTCTTTACGAACTTACCCCCAGAACTCCTACGGCGGTGATCGATCTCCGGCGAAGTGCTGGATCGGGCTAAACGACGAGGTGTTTCATAATAAAAATAAATTTTGCACAATAAGCACATCCGCACATTTTGAATTAAACACTATCAATCTTTAGTACAACAAATTATTAATTAATTTAAAACAAAATTTTACTTATAATTCATGTTCTTTTCTACACTTGACTTTTATATTGTTTTTAATTTTCGATTTGCTTTTCAATTACTATTCATTTCTTTTCATTCTATTCTTTACAATTTTCTAACACTCTTGTTTTAATATATTTTTTTTTTTTTTGTACAATTACATTTTTTCCTAATCGCACTTTTACAATTTGTTTTAAACTTTCATAATTGCGATTGTGTTTATTATTTTTAATTTTAACATGTGTTGGCGCTTCGCTTTTTAAATGGATCTGCACTTTTATTTATTTTTGTCATAATTGTTTCAATCAGTATACAAACATAAGCGCTAGCTGTAATTTTAATTTTGTTGTTTCGCAGTGCACCTTTTACATTTTAACTTATTTGTACTTTTTAACGAAACTGCACTTCATTTTCTATTTATTTATTATTTGTTCAAATTTTATCTTTGTTTTCGAACTTTGTAAATTTTAATTTGTTTCTTGCGAAAGCGCTACACTTCTTCAAACATTCTTATAATTTGCAATTTGGACTTTTGTTTGTTTTGTTTTATATATATTGAATGATTTAATTTAAATCATTTTTTTGTTTTGTTTTTCACAACACTTTTAATTGATGATTAGAGAAGATCAATGATTTCACAAAACAAATTGCTGACGCTGGCAGAGAGTTAAAGTTGGCGTCGGTGCAGGGTGCTCCGCTGGCCGAGAGGGCCGGAGAGGGTGCTCCGCTGGCCAAGAGTGCCGGTGCAGGGTGCTCCGCTGGCCGTGAGGGCCGGAGAGGGTGCTCCGCTGGCCGAGAGGGCCGGTGCAGGGTGCTCCGCTGGCCGTGAGGGCCGGAGAGGGTGCTCTGCTAGCCTTTAGGGCCGGAGAGGGTGCTCCGCTGGCCAAGAAGGCCGGCGCAGGGGCGTTCCGCTGGCCGAGAATGGCCTGCAGGGGGTGCTCCGCTGGCCGAGAATGGCCTGCAGGGGTGCTCCGCTGGACAAGCTGCGGCACTTGGTCGAAGCAAACTAGCTGTCTGCTGCGAAGAAGGAACAAGGCCTTGAAGGCAACAAAACCAATCCTGCGAACAAAATTTTTAATTAAACGGAGTCCTTCTATGACACGATAAAACTTTTCTCTTACCAAATAATAGCAAAGACAATAAAAAATTTCCCAATAGCGCTTGATGCCTTCCGATTTATTTCTTCTACAATTATGCGTCTATGTACGCAGCCGGTCATAGAAAATGACCAAACCGGAACCGGCTTTCGCTAAGTTGGCCGCGCTCAAGCTGATGCAGCTGGCGCAGATGTCAAAGCTGAGCTTTCCAGTGCATCCGATGCACTTTAAACTTATCAGCAGTTTTACAACACTGCTCAGCTTATCAGCTGCTTACAGCGCTGCTTTAAGCTCAGCTTAACAGCAGCTTAAGGTAATTCGACAGACTAACAAATGCATACTTTTAGGAGCTACTTGCAACAACATCAACCTTGGCTTAAACTTAGCAAACTTTTTAGGCCGATTTCAATACATATGTTGCTGTAGGCGCCGTTACAGATCGGGACGGAAGGAAACGTAGCAACTAGTAGAAAATATACCAAAAATACTAGGAAAAATACCACAGGGCAGTGCTGAGGTATTCTACACCCAAATGGGTACGGACTACGGACATAGGCGACGAAAGCAAAGGGACGGGGCGGGGAAATTTCCCACGACAATCAAACAAATGTTCGTCGAATGCAAGAACAAAAAAAGAATGCACAAACAAAAATACCAAAACACAATATGCTGGAAAAACACAAATGTATGTTAGGTAAAATGCGCTGGATGGAAAAACAACTATGTGATGGATGTGTATTCTTGTATGTAGGTGTGTATATGTGTGTGTGTATATCTGTGTATGTGGAGTAAAGCCCATACACAGACAATTGAGCTGGGAGTTGCTCTTAAAATACACACACAGAATATATCACTTGGCAAAAAAAAAAAAAAAGAAAGGGTAGGTTATGTCGAGTGCGACTACCGCTGCCCTGCCAATCTGATACTTCACTCGCAGAAGTACTTATGCACGCTGTTACAGTATGCACAACAGTATGTACGTATGTATGTAAGTATGCTTGCACTGCGCTGCCAACGTCTAAGCAAGCGAAGAGCACGTATGTTTGTATGTAACAAAAAAAGAGCGAGAGCAAAGTGCGGCTGCAAGCCGATGCGGACAACAGCGAATGCACAAGAGTACGTGTGTGCGTGCTGAGAGAGCGCGAGAGCAAGCGCGGCTACAAGCCGGTGCGCTTGCGGACAAAAGAGAGTGCACAAAATATGTGTGTATGTATGTATGTCGGCGATTATCGCGACATACAAACGTACAAACGGACAAGAATTAAGCAAAACGAAGTGCTGGTACACAGCTTGGATTTAAATTAATTAATTCGTATGCTTCTATATGTATGGGTATACAGTATATAATCTTCACACTTTAATATATGTATCTCTCTGGATAATTTTCACTTGTCACTGCACTTACACTTGCAAAAAAAAAAAACACATGCATACATACGAACGCGATTGGCGGAAAAACAGATATAATAACTTATTATATGTATATAGGATAAAACCATAGAAAAGGTCGTCCGAAGAAAAAAAGAAGGCAATTTGGCAAAAGATATTGGAAACTTTTGCGCAATATTGCGGAACTCAAGGGCGGACGACCGGGGAAGAAGGAATAGGAAAGAAGAAAAACTTGGTACTTATCTGCGGAGTATGCTGGAATACCGATGATAAGTTATGAATATCCGGCTCGAAGGACCAAATGCTTACGTAGGGGCGCTGAAAAGTTCCAAGTTTTTCCTTTTCCGAAATAAAAACACTCGCGGTTTTTTTCTTATTATATATATGTATTTATTGCAAACTTTTCGGGTTGTTGAAAACGCACAATTGGGGGTAATTATACCGATGTAAGTGAGACGTGGTTTAGAACAGACAATAGAGAAAAATGCCGACGGCATTTCATCGATCTATTCTGAGCGCGGCTCAGCGGTGGTGAGTTGTGGGAGAGAGAAGCTGAGAGCACTGGAGCTTGAGTGCATTCTTACGCATTGAGCGCATTGCTAGTGAGCGAAAAAGCTTTGAGTGCTTTTCGGTCGGCGGAGCGGAGGTGTGCCACTCGCTTAGCAATGCGCTCGCATCAACAGGGGATATGTAATAGGCCGCTTGTCGTAGTAGAATTTAACTGATCCTAAAATATGCAATTTTTCTCTTCATACATATTTATACCTCTTATACGTCTGGCAGCCTCGCCGCAGTCTCTAGCTACGGATTGCACAGTTTCTTATTGTGGCATCGAGGCCGAGGCGAAATAGCTGAATGTCAGCCTATGTTTTTGTTTTTTTGTTTGTTGTATTATTGTCAGCTTATTTTTCTTGTTGTTCCATAATTCATTGTATTATTGTTAGTTTAGATTGTTTAGTGTGCATTTTAAGTGAATGTTTGTAAGAGTTGTAAGTGTATTATGATGTGGCGAGGAAATTGAAATCAACAACTTTTCTTGGGTCCACATAGTACAAATACCACTGTTTAATTGTACAAAATCACAATGGCAAACATATAAGGCAACAGAAATAGGCAAGATTTCATTGTAAAATTGTATTTACTTATAAAATTTAATGATTTTGTATTACCCGCCATAGCAGATACAACCATACCTACATACGTGTGTATGTATGTATGTTTGTTTGATCGTTTTTCATAGCAAGCAGCTTGCAGGCGTGCGCAAAAGCTCGCAAATTGTTATTTCTCCACAGCTACACCACAGACAGGCACCAACACAAGGAAATATCTTTCTGCGTGGAAATAGCGACTGTATGTAAGTCTGATTCATTCTAACTAATTGATTTCTTATGAGCTAGAGCTAAAGCTTTCGATAGCGCTGCTACAGCTGTTTGCAGTCCCAGCGGTCAATGACGTTTGCGAGACTGGTAATAGCAAGTCATTTACTTGCCTGACAGCCATCAGCTGATCCGCATCTAATTTCAACCTAATGTTTGTCTATATGCTGAGTGCTAGCATTGCATTCTAAATGAACCAAAATTAGTGCATTTCAACTATCATTTTATTTTCACTTAATTTATTTCCATTTTTAAATTGCAAAAATAATTAGTTATATTATATTTATGCTAGAACATATTTTATATTTAAAGGTTAATTATTTTAGTCTTTATTTATTTATTCTTCTTTTTTTCGTTTGCCTTATTTAAATAATTTCCGCCTCATGAACACTTCCCATGTTAATCCGTTAAATTATTTATTTCTTTTATTTTTCTTGTCATTTTTTCTTGGTATAATGTTGTTAAAATTCAAATTACTTTTGTTATTTGTTAATAAATTAAGTATGTTCGCTTAATTCTATCATTTTATTTGGAATCATGCATCACCAAGCGGGAGTTAGCCGAACCACTTCCTTTTAGGGATCCTGCCAACTTTTATTTTTGGCATTTGAATGCAGGATCATGGTAGTGTGGGCGTCTGCACACAACTGCACACATCTGTGTTGCATTAGAGAGTGGCTCCGTCTTCTTGGTTAACCTACCTTCTCCTCCTTCCCTTTCTCTTTTCTTTCACTATTGTTTAATGCCACCTTCCCATTACACTCCTTCTTCTCTGTCTTCTCATATGTTCGCGAATTCTTAATGTATTATTATTATAAGTAGTGCGTCTTATTAGTTGGCCCTTTTATTGAACCCCATGTTAACTGAGCAAATCCCGGAGAAGCCAGCGCGTACGCCACGCTAATAAACCTTACACCAGCACCAGACGAATACGACATTAGTGATTCGTTACATTACCTTACATGTAATGCAATTGTATATAAATTTGCAACTTTACTTGTTCATTTGCTCCAACCAGTAAAGTTCATACATTTTGCTCAGCAAGAAGCAAGTTAGTAGTTGGAATATCAAGTTTTCTCACAAACCTAATTCTTATGCAAGGAAGTGTTAATTAGGGTCACCTGTCATTAATGTCAATTTAGGGGTAATAAAAATGCAATTTAATTAGGGCCACCTGTGGAAATGTCAAGTGTAAGGTAATAAAGATGCAATGTAATTAGGGTCACCTGTGGAAATGTCAAGTGTGGGATTTGTGTGACAAATCGAGCGTGAACCGAGACGGGGCGATGAAAGGATCGGGATCGGGGTCGGGGCGTTTCGTCACACAAATCCGTTATCGATCCTTCGGAGTCGGGGTCGGGGTCGGGGTCGAGGTCGCTTGTCCCGAGACGCCCTCGGGGTTGGGGTTGCACTCGGGCTCGAGGTCGCTTGTCCCGAGACGCCCTCGGGGTGGGGGTCGGGGTCGGGGTCGCACTCGTTATCTGTAACGAATCACTAATGTAATAACGATATACGCCGCAAGGACGGACGGACGATCTGTGGGTGCGGGGCACGCTTTAGTATCCGGCTCTAGCTCGTCGGCTTTGGGGGTGGTGGTCTTGCTTCCACAAATCTATCCTTTTCGCTGCGCACTAGAAAAGAAACGAGAGAGAGAGAGAGAGAGAGAGAGAGAGAAGATAGAGTACGAGACTTAAGTTATCATCTTGTCACTGGTGTTGCGTGACAAGGATCCCCACCATCCTATGATCACAAGCGTCAGAGCCTGGCTCTGGTGATCCCTTTGGGACCTACGACGGCGGAGCCTAAGGCCAGGTTCGGCTAATCAAAAGAGAAATCACTCCATGTTCAAATTTGTTTTAATTAAGGGTGTATATATAAATGAAACAATACATTATAAACGAGTATAAAGTAAATTTTAAAATCGATATAATATAACAAAAAAATATAATATTTAAATCTAATAATTTTTAAATTGTATTTGAGAATGTTTCAATTTTGTGCCGTATTTGATTTTTTTCCTAATTGTTTAATATTTATTTGTTTAAAAATACGTATAATTTTTTTATTTTAAATTTGTTTTGTTTTCATCGGCTGTGATTCTTTTCAATTTTATTTCTATTTATTAAGAATTACTTTATCTTTGCGCAACTTTTATCTATTTTATTATTCTTATTTAACTTTTCTGTAAACTCATTTAGTTGCGTGCATTTTTTTGTGTGCGTAATGTGCAAGAATTAAAACATTTGTACAAGATGTACATTTTTTCAGTTTTTCTTTACGAACTTACCCCCAGAACTCCTACGGCGGTGATCGATCTCCGGCGAAGTGCTGGATCGGGCTAAACGACGAGGTGTTTCATAATAAAAAAATAAATTTTGCACAATAAGCACATCCGCACATTTTGAATTAAACACTATCAATCTTTAGTACAACAAATTATTAATTAATTTAAACAAAATTTTACTTATAATTCACGTTCTTTTCTACACTTGACTTTTATATTGTTTTTAAGTTTCGATTTGCTTTTCAATTACTATTCATTTCTTTTCATTCTATTCTTTACAATTTTCTAACACTCTTGTTTTAATATATTTTTTTTTTTGTACAATTACATTTTTTCCTAATCGCACTTTTACAATTTGTTTTAAACTTTCATAATTGCGATTGTGTTTATTATTTTAATTTTAACATGTGTTGGCGCTTCGCTTTTAAATGGATCTGCACTTTTATTTATTTTTTGTCATAATTGTTTCAATCAGTATACAAACATAAGCGCTAGCTGTAATTTTAATTTTGTTGTTTCGCAGTGCACCTTTTACATTTTAACTTATTTGTACTTTTTAACGAAACTGCACTTCATTTTCTATTTATTTATTATTTGTTCAAATTTTATCTTTGTTTTCGAACTTTGTAAATTTTAATTTGTTTCTTGCGAAAGCGCTACACTTCTTCAAACATTCTTATAATTTGCAATTTGGACTTTTGTTTGTTTTGTTTTATATATATTGAATGATTTAATTTAAATCATTTTTTGTTTTGTTTTTCACAACACTTTTAATTGATGATTAGAGAAGATCAATGATTTCACAAAACAAATTGCTGACGCTGGCAGAGAGTTAAAGTTGGCGCCGGTGCAGGGTGCTCCGCTGGCCGAGAGGGCCGGAGAGGGTGCTCCGCTGGCCAAGAGTGCCGGTGCAGGGGTGCTCCGCTGGCCGTGAGGGCCGGAGAGGGTGCTCCGCTGGCCGAGAGGGCCGGTGCAGGGTGCTCCGCTGGCCGTGAGGGCCGGAGAGGGTGCTCTGCTAGCCTTTAGGGCCGGAGAGGGTGCTCCGCTGGCCAAGAAGGCCGGCGCAGGGGCGTTCCGCTGGCCGAGAATGGCCTGCAGGGTGCTCCGCTGGCCGAGAATGGCCTGCAGGGTGCTCCGCTGGACAAGCTGCGGCACTTGGTCGAAGCAAACTAGCTGTCTGCTGCGAAGCAGGAACAAGGCCTTGAAGGCAACAAAACCAATCCTGCGAACAAAATTTTAATTAAACGGAGTCCTTCTATGACACGATAAAACTTTTCTCTTACCAAATAATAGCAAAGACAATAAAAAATTTCCCAATAGCGCTTGATGCCTTCCGATTTATTTCTTCTACAATTATGCGTCTATGTACGCAGCCGGTCATTAGAAAAATGACCAAACCGGAACCGGCTTTCGCTAAGTTGGCCGCGCTCAAGCTGATGCAGCTGGCGCAGATGTCAAAGCTGAGCTTTCCAGTGCATCCGATGCACTTTAAGCTTATCAGCAGTTTTACAACACTGCTCAGCTTATCAGCTGCTTACAGCGCTGCTTTTAAGCTCAGCTTAACAGCAGCTTAAGGTAATTCGACAGACTAACAAATGCATACTTTTAGGAGCTACTTGCAACAACATCAACCTTGGCTTAAACTTAGCAAACTTTTAGGCCGATTTCAATACATGTTGCTGTAGGCGCCGTTACAGATCGGGACGGAAGGAAACGTAGCAACTAGTAGAAAATATACCAAAAATACTAGGAAAAATACCACAGGGCAGTGCTGAGGTATTCTACACCCAAATGGGTACGGACTACGGACATAGGCGACGAAAGCAAAGGGACGGGGCGGGGAAATTTCCCACGACAATCAAACAAATGTTCGTCGAATGCAAGAACAAAAAAAGAATGCACAAACAAAAATACCAAAACACAATATGCTGGAAAAAACACAAATGTATGTTAGGTAAAATGCGCTGGATGGAAAAAAACAACTATGTGATGGATGTGTATTCTTGTATGTAGGTGTGTATATGTGTGTGTGTATATCTGTGTATGTGGAGTAAAGCCCATACACAGACAATTGAGCTGGGAGTTGCTCTTAAAATACACACACAGAATATATCACTTGGCAAAAAAAAAACAAAAGAAAGGGTAGGTTATGTCGAGTGCGACTACCGCTGCCCTGCCAATCTGATACTTCACTCGCAGAAGTACTTATGCACGCTGTTACAGTATGCACAACAGTATGTACGTATGTATGTAAGTATGCTTGCACTGCGCTGCCAACGTCTAAGCAAGCGAAGAGCACGTATGTTTGTATGTAACAAAAAAAGAGCGAGAGCAAAGTGCGGCTGCAAGCCGATGCGGACAACAGCGAATGCACAAGAGTACGTGTGTGCGTGCTGAGAGAGCGCGAGAGCAGCGCGGCTGCAAGCCGGTGCGCTTGCGGACAAAAAGAGAGTGCACAAAATATGTGTGTATGTATGTATGTCGGCGATTATCGCGACATACAAACGTACAAACGGACAAGAATTAAGCAAAACGAAGTGCTGGTACACAGCTTGGATTTAAATTAATTAATTCGTATGCTTCTATATGTATGGAGTATACAGTATATAATCTTCACACTTTAATATATGTATCTCTCTGGATAATTTTCACTTGTCACTGCACTTACACTTGCAAAAAAGAAAAACACATGCATACATACGAACGCGATTGGCGGAAAAACAGATATAATAACTTATTATATGTATATAGGATAAAACCATAGAAAAGGTCGTCCGAAGAAAAGAGAGGCAATTTGGCAAAAGATATTGGAAACTTTTGCGCAATATTGCGGAACTCAAGGGCGGACGACCGGGGAAGAAGGAATAGGAAAGAAGAAAAACTTGGTACTTATCTGCGGAGTATGCTGGAATACCGATGATAAGTTATGAATATCCGGCTCGAAGGACCAAATGCTTACGTAGGGGCGCTGAAAAGTTCCAAGTTCTTCCTTTTCCGAAATAAAACACTCTCGCGGTTTTTTTCTTATTATATATATGTATTTATTGCAAACTTTTCGGGTTGTTGAAAACGCACAATTGGGGGTAATTATACCGATGTAAGTGAGACGTGGTTTTAGAACAGACAATAGAGAAAAATGCCGACGGCATTTCATCGATCTATTCTGAGCGCGGCTCAGCGGTGGTGAGTTGTGGAGAGAGAAGCTGAGAGCACTGGAGCTTGAGTGCATTCTTACGCATTGAGCGCATTGCTAGTGAGCGAAAAAGCTTTGAGTGCTTTTCGGTCGGCGGAGCGGAGGTGTGCCACTCACTTAGCAATGCGCTCGCATCAACAGGGGGATATGTAATAGGCCGCTTGTCGTAGTAGAATTTAACTGATCCTAAAATATGCAATTTTTCTCTTCATACATATTTATACCTCTTATACGTCTGGCAGCCTCGCCGCAGTCTCTAGCTACGGATTGCACAGTTTCTTATTGTGGCATCGAGGCCGAGGCGAAATAGCTGAATGTCAGCCTATGTTTTTGTTTTTTGTTTGTTGTATTATTGTCAGCTTATTTTTCTTGTTGTTCCATAATTCATTGTATTATTGTTAGTTTAGATTGTTTAGTGTGCATTTTAAGTGAATGTTTGTAAGAGTTGTAAGTGTATTATGATGTGGCGAGGAAATTGAAATCAACAACTTTTCTTGGGTCCACATAGTACAAATACCACTGTTTAATTGTACAAAATCACAATGGCAAACATATAAGGCAACAGAAATAGGCAAGATTTCATTGTAAAATTGTATTTACTTATAAAATTTAATGATTTTGTATTACCCGCCAAGCAGATACAACCATACCTACATACGTGTGTATGTATGTATGTTTGTTTGATCGTTTTTCATAGCAAGCAGCTTGCAGGCGTGCGCAAAAGCTCGCAAATTGTTATTTCTCCACAGCTACACCACAGACAGGCACCAACACAAGGAAATATCTTTCTGCGTGGAAATAGCGACTGTATGTAAGTCTGATTCATTCTAACTAATTGATTTCTTATGAGCTAGAGCTAAAGCTTTCGATAGCGCTGCTACAGCTGTTTGCAGTCCCAGCGGTCAATGACGTTGCGAGACTGGTAATAGCAAGTCATTTACTTGCCTGACAGCCATCAGCTGATCCGCATCTAATTTCAACCTAATGTTTGTCTATATGCTGAGTGCTAGCATTGCATTCTAAATGAACCAAAATTAGTGCATTTCAACTATCATTTTATTTTCACTTAATTTATTTCCATTTTTAAATTGCAAAAATAATTAGTTATATTATATTTATGCTAGAACATATTTTATATTTAAAGGTTAATTATTTTTAGTCTTTATTTATTTATTCTTCTTTTTCGTTTGCCTTATTTAAATAATTTCCGCCTCATGAACACTTCCCATGTTAATCCGTTAAATTATTTATTTCTTTATTTTCTTGTCATTTTTTCTTGGTATAATGTTGTTAAAATTCAAATTACTTTTGTTATTTGTTAATAAATTAAGTATGTTCGCTTAATTCTATCATTTTATTTGGAATCATGCATCACCAAGCAGGAGTTAGCCGAACCACTTCCTTTTAGGGATCCTGCCAACTTTTATTTTGGCATTTGAATGCAGGATCATGGTAGTGTGGGCGTCTGCACACAACTGCACACACATCTGTGTTGCATTAGAGAGTGGCTCCGTCTTCTTGGTTAACCTACCTTCTCCTCCTTCCCTTTCTCTTTTCTTTCACTATTGTTTAATGCCACCTTCCCATTACACTCCTTCTTCTCTGTCTTCTCATATGTTCGCGAATTCTTAATGTATTATTATTATAAGTAGTGCGTCTTATTAGTTGGCCCTTTTATTGAACCCCATGTTAACTGAGCAAATCCCGGAGAAGCCAGCGCGTACGCCACGCTAATAAACCTTACACCAGCACCAGACGAATACGACATTAGTGATTCGTTACATTACCTACATGTAATGCAATTGTATATAAATTTGCAACTTTACTTGTTCATTTGCTCCAACCAGTAAAGTTCATACATTTTGCTCAGCAAGAAGCAAGTTAGTAGTTGGAATATCAAGTTTTCTCACAAACCTAATTCTTATGCAAGGAAGTGTTAATTAGGGTCACCTGTCATTAATGTCAATTTAGGGGTAATAAAAATGCAATTTAATTAGGGCCACCTGTGGAAATGTCAAGTGTAAAGTAATAAAGATGCAATGTAATTAGGGTCACCTGTGGAAATGTCAAGTGTGGGATTTGTGTGACAAATCGAGCGTGAACCGAGACGGGGCGATGAAAGGATCGGGATCGGGGTCGGGGGCGTTTCGTCACACAAATCCGTTATCGATCCTTCGGAGTCGGGGTCGGGGTCGGGGTCGAGGTCGCTTGTCCCGAGACGCCCTCGGGGTTGGGGTTGCACTCGGGCTCGAGGTCGCTTGTCCCGAGACGCCCTCGGGGTCGGGGTCGGGGTCGCACTCGTTATCTGTAACGAATCACTAATGTAATTTTCGTCTGGTGCTGGTGGAAAGATTACTAGTGTGGCGTACGCGCTGGCTTCTCCGGGCTTTGCTCAGGTAGCATGGGGTTAAATAAAAGGCCAACTAATAAGACGCACCACTTATAATAATAATACATTTAAAATTCGCGTACATATGGGAAGACAGAGAGAAGGAGTGTAATGAGAAGGTTACATTAAACAATGGTGAAAAGAGACGAGAAAGGGAAGGAGAGGAAGGTAGGTTAACAAAGAAGACGGAGCCACTTTCTAATGCAACACAGCTGGTATTGTGTGCAGACGCCCACCCTACCATGATCCTGCATTCATTGCCAACAAACTAAACATTTTCAGGATAGCTAAAAAGACAGTGGTTCGGCTAACCTACTCCTGCTTGGTGATGCATGGTTCCAAATAAAATTAAACAATTAAGCGGACATACTTAATTTCTTAATAGATAACAAAAATAATTTGAATATTAACAAACATTATTAAATGACAATAAAAAAAAATGACAAGAAAAATAAATAAATAAATAGATTAACGGACTAACATGGTAAGTGTGTATGAGGCAGAAAATTATTTTAAATAAGGCAAAAAGGAAAGAATAAATAAATAAATACTAAAAATAATTAACCTATAAATATAAAATATGTTCCCAGCATATATATAATATCAATAATTATTTTGGAAGTATTGAATTGAAATAAAATGAAGTGAAACTAAAATGATAGTTAAAATTAACTAATTAACTAATGCATTGCTAGCATTTAGAATATAGGCAAACATTATATTGAAATTAAATGTGGATCAGCTGATGGCTGTCACTCAACTAAATGACTTGCTATTGCCAGTCTCGCAAGGTCATTGACCGCTGGGACTGCAAACAGCTGTAGCAGCGCTATGGTCAGAGGGACCACAAGCAAACGAAAGCTTTAGCTCTAGCTCAATAAGTTAGAATGAATCAGACTTACATACAGTCGCGACTCCCACGCAGAAAGATCTTTCCTTGTGTTGGTGCCTGTCTGTGGTGTAGCTGTGGAGAAATAATAATTTCCGAGCTTTTGCGCATGCATGCAAGCTACTTGCTATGTAAGACGATCAAAACAAACATACATACATACACACGTATGTAGGTATGGATTGTATCTGCTAGCGGCAATCAACAAAATCATTAAATTTTATAAGTAAATACCATTATACAATGAAAATGTTGCCTATTTCTGTTACCTTATATGCACTCTTAAGTGTTTGCCATTGTGATCTTGTACAATTAAACAGTGGTATTTGTACTAGGCGGGCCAAAGAAAAGTGGTTGTTTTCAATTTTCTCGCCACATCATAATACACCTTCGGCACTTACAAACATTCACTTAAAAATGCACACTAAACACTCTAAACTAACAATAATACAACGAACAATAAGACAACTAGAAAAATAAGCTAACAATAATACAACCAAAAAACATTAGCTGCTATTCAGCTGTTCGCCTTCCTACGCTGATATTCGCCTTGAGCCACCACAGAAAAAAGCAATTCACATTCAAATTTGGATGTTGGTTTTATTATTATTATTACGGCGTTTATATTAATTGTGGCTGGGTTATTATAATTTATGGTGGGTTATTAGATTTTTAGTTTGCATACTGGGTGCCGAATCTAAAAATAAATACACAAAACTAAACTTAGAACAACAAAAAAACTAAATATACGTACAACAAATATTTACCCTAATCTGGAAAACGGCACTTGATATGGGACGACAAACTCCTGAAGTGGACAACCATCTATTGCATGTGTTGGGTGGACGGCAAAGGTGCAAAGTAAGATGTATGCAACAGGCTTCGCCAACCACTTCACTGAGATAATTTTTTCAGACACATGCACTTTAACACATTTTTTAATCAGGTTCTGCACATAACCTGCTAACAATTTCTTCCAACCAAAACCAACAACTTCACTGATGTACTTTTTTTCTATTAAAGCACATGCACTTTTCCACTATTTTTTAATCAGGTTCTTCACATAACCTGCTAACAATTTCTTCCAACCAAAACCAACAACAAAAACCTTTTTCGGAATTTTGGCAAATAATCCTACCAAAAAGGTAATCGCTTGTCTATGTTGGTCTAACACGATCGGATGATCTAGCAATTCATGCTTGCATGTATCGTAGTCCACCAATAGATGGCGCTATTATTGGAGCTTTCAGGCTGCTAAATAAAGCTCCGCTTCTCAGAACAAAACATGACAAGACATTCAGTACCATTTCCTCAGACTACAAATAATTTTATACAACTAAACAAATTAAATAATACAAATTAACTAGGACAATAAACATATAAATAAATAATATTATAAATAATAGGTATAAATATGTATGTGTACAGAAAAGAAGGAAAAAAATGTTGCATACTTTTAGGCTTAGTCAATTTCAAATACGACAAGCGGCGTATTACAGATCGCAGTCGAAATACGATTCGTAGATCGGGGTCGAAAACGTGTGACGAACACGTGCTACTAACACGTGGTACGAAAACGTGATACGCTCTTATCATTAACGAACATAGCGTACATTGTCAATCAGGGGAGCACCGCTGTACCCAAAACGATCGAACACGTGAACGTTCACCTCGAAAACGTAGTCAGAGTCGGGGTCGAGGTCGCGTGTCCCGAGACGGGACGGTGAGAGGGTCGGGGTCGCAGTCGAAATACGATTCGTAGATCGTACTCGAAAACGCGAGATGAAGACGTCCTTTGAAAACGTGATACGCTCTTATCATTAACGAACGTAACGTACGAACGCGAACACCCACCTCGAAAACGTAGGTCGGGCAACGCATCATCCTAGACGATCAAACGTTACGAAACGAAAGGATGGAA
>NW_026869441.1:0-25267 GCF_023558535.2 Drosophila nasuta
TAAAATCAGAAAAATTTTGGAAAATGAAAAATATAAAATCGGAAAAATTTTGGAAAATGAAAAAATAAAATCGGAAAAATTTTGGAAAAATGAAAAAATAAAATCGGAAAATTTTGGAAAATGAAAAAATAAAATCGGAAAAATTGGAAAATTTTGGAAAAATCGGAAAATTTTGGAAAATGAAAAATGTAAAATTTTGGAAAATGAAAAAAATAAAATCGGGAAAATTTTGGAAAATGAAAAAATAAAATCGGAAAATTTTGGAAAATGAAAAAAAAAATAAAATCGGAAAAATTTTGGAAAATGAAAAATATAAAATCGGAAAAATTTTGGAAAATGAAAAAAATATAAAATCGGAAAATTTTGGAAAATGAAAAAATAAAATCGGAAAATTTTGGAAATGAAAAAAATAAAATCGGAAAAATTTTGGAAAATGAAAAAAAAAAATAAAATCGGAAAAATTTTGGAAAATGAAAAAATAAAAATAAAATCGGAAAATTTTGGAAAATGAAAATAAAATCGGAAAAATTTTGGAAAATGAAAAAAATAAAATCGGAAAAATTTTGGAAAATGAAAAATAAAATCGGGAAAATTTTGGAAAAAAAAAAAAAAATAAAATTTGGAAAAATTTTGGAAAATTTTGGAAAAAAAATAAAATCGGAAAATTTTGGAAAATGAAAAAATAAAAATCGGAAAAATTTTGGAAAATGAAAAAAATAAAATCGGAAAATTTTGGAAAATGAAAAAAAATAAAATCGGGAAAATTTTGGAAAAATGAAAAAATAAAATCGGAAAAATTTTGGAAAATGAAAAAATAAAATCGGAAAATTTTGGAAAATGAAAAAATAAAATCGGAAAAATTTTGGAAAATAAAAAAATAAAATCGGAAAAATTTTGGAAAATGAAAAAATAAAATCGGAAAAATTTTGGAAAATGAAAATGAAAAATGAAAAATAAAATCGGAAAAATTTTGGAAAATGAAAAAAATAAAATCGGGAAAATTTTGGAAAATGAAAAAAATAAAATCGGAAAAATTTTGGAAAATGAAAAAATAAAATCGGAAAAATTTTGGAAAAATAAAAAAATAAAATCGGAAAAATTTTGGAAAATGAAAAAATAAAATCGGAAAATTTTGGAAATGAAAAAATAAAATCGGAAAATTTTGGAAAATGAAAAATAAAATCGGAAAATTTTGGAAAATGAAAATAAAATCGGAAAATTTTGGAAAATGAAAAAATAAAATCGGAAAAATTTTGGAAAAAAAAAAATAAAATCGGAAAAATTTTGGAAAATGAAAAAATATAAAATCGGAAAATTTTGGAAAATGAAAAATAAAATCGGAAAATTTTGGAAAATGAAAAAATAAAATCGGAAAATTTTGGAAAATGAAAAAAAATAAAATCGGAAAATTTTTGAAAAAATGAAAAAATAAAATCGGAAAAATTTTGGAAAAAAAAAAATAAAATCAGAAAAATTTTGGAAAATGAAAAAAAATAAAATCGGAAAAATTTTGGAAAATGAAAAAAATAAAATCGGAAAAATTTTGGAAAATGAAAAAAATAAAATCGGAAAATTTTGGAAAAAAAAAAAAATAAAATCGGAAAATTTTGGAAAATGAAAAAATAAAATCGGAAAATTTTGGAAAAAAAAAAATAAAATCGGAAAAATTTTGGAAAATAAAAAAAAATCGGAAAAATTTTGGAAAATTGAAAATAAAATGAAAAAAATAAAAAATAAAAAAAATTTTGGAAAATGAAAAAAATAAAATCGGAAAAATTTTGGAAAATGAAAAAATAAAATCGGAAAAATTTTGGAAAATAAAAAAATAAAATCGGAAAAATTTTGGAAAATGAAAAAATAAAATCGAAAAATTTTGGAAAAAAATATAAAATCGGAAAAATTTTGGAAAATGAAAAATAAAATCGGAAAAATTTTGGAAAATGAAAAAAATAAAATCGGAAAAATTTTGGAAAATGAAAAAATAAAATCGGAAAATTTTGGAAAATGAAAAAAATAAAATCGGAAAAATTTTGGAAAATGAAAAAAATAAAATCGGAAAAAATTTTGGAAAATGAAAAAAATAAAATCGGAAAAATTTTGGAAATGAAAAAAATAAAATCGGAAAATTTTGGAAAATGAAAAAATAAAATCGGAAAAATTTTGGAAAATGAAAAAAATAAAATCGGAAAAATTTTGGAAAATGAAAAAAATAAAATCGGAAAAATTTTGGAAAAAAAAAATAAAATCGGAAAAATTTTGGAAAATGAAAAAAATAAAATCGGAAAATTTTGGAAAAATAAAAAAATAAAATCGGAAAAATTTTGGAAAATTGGAAAAAAAAAATAAAATCGGAAAAATTTTGGAAAATGAAAAAATAAAATCGGAAAATTTTGGAAAAAAAAAAAAAAATAAAATCGGAAAAATTTTGGAAAATGAAAAAAATAAAAATCGGAAAAATTTTGGAAAATGAAAAAAATAAAATCGGAAAAATTTTGGAAAATGAAAAAATAAAATCGGAAAATTTTGGAAAATGAAAAAATAAAATCGGGAAAATTTTGGAAAATAAAAAAAAATAAAATCGGAAAAATTTTGGAAAATGAAAAAAAAATAAAATTCGGAAAATTTTTGAAAATCGGAAAAATTTTGGAAAAATAAAATAAAAAAAATTTTGGAAAATGAAAAAAATAAAATCGGAAAAATTTTGGAAAAAAAAAAAATAAAATCGGAAAATTTTGGAAAAAAAAAAATAAAATCGGAAAAATTTTGGAAAATGAAAAAAATAAAATCGGAAAATTTTGGAAATGAAAAAAATAAAATCGGAAAAATTTTGGAAAATGAAAAAAATAAAATCGGAAAAATTTTGGAAAAAAAAAAATAAAATCGGAAAAATTTTGGAAAATGAAAAAAAAATCGGAAAAATTTTGGGAAAAATTTAAAATGAAAATTGAAAAAAATAAAATCGGAAAATTTTGGAAAATAAAAAAATAAAATCGGAAAAATTTTGGAAAATGAAAAAAAATAAAATCGGGAAAATTTTGGAAAATGAAAAAATAAAATCGGAAAAATTTTGGAAAAAAAAAAAAAAATAAAATCGGAAAAATTTTGGAAAATGAAAAAATAAAATCGGAAAAATTTTGGAAAATGAAAAAATAAAAATCGGAAAATTTTGGAAAATGAAAAAAAATAAAATCGGGAAAATTTTGAAAAAAAAAAAAAATAAAATCGGAAAAATTTTGGAAAATGAAAAAAAAAATCGGAAAATTTTGGAAAATGAAAAAAAAATAAAATCGGAAAATTTTGGAAAATGAATAAAATCGGAAAAATTTTGGAAAAAAAAAAAAATAAAATCGGAAAATTTTGGAAAATGAAAAAATAAAATCGGAAAAATTTTGGAAAATGAAAAAATAAAATCGGAAAAATTTTGGAAAATAAAAAAAATAAAATCGGAAAAATTTTGGAAAATGAAAAAATAAAATCGGGAAAATTTTGGAAAATGAAAAAAAATAAAATCGGAAAATTTTGGAAAATGAAAAAATTAAAAAATCGGGAAAATTTTGGAAAATGAAAAAATAAAATCGGAAAAATTTTGGAAAATAAAAAAAATAAAATCGGAAAATTTTGGAAAATGAAAAAAATAAAATCGGAAAAATTTTGGAAAAAAAAAAAATAAAATCGGAAAAATTTTGGAAATGAAAAAAATAAAATCGGAAAATTTTGGAAAATGAAAAAATAAAATCGGAAAAATTTTGAAAAATAAAAAAATAAAATCGGAAAATTTTGGAAAAAATAAAAAAATAAAATCGGGAAAATTTTGGAAAATGAAAAAATAAAATCGGAAAAATTTTGGAAAAAAAAAAATATAAAATCGGAAAATTTTGAAAAAAAAATCGGAAAATTTGGAAAAAAAATAAAATCGGAAAATTTTGGAAAATGAAAAAAAAATAAAATCGGAAAATTTTGGAAAATGAAAAAATAAAATCGGAAAAATTTTGGAAAATAAAAAATAAAATCGGAAAAATTTTGGAAAATGAAAAAAAATAAAATCGGAAAATTTTGGAAAATAAAAAAAATAAAATCGAAAAATTTTGGAAAAAAAAAAATAAAATCGGAAAATTTTGAAAAAATGAAAAATAAAATCGGAAAAATTTTGGAAAAAAAAAAAAAAATCGAAAAAAAAATTTAAAAAAAAAAAAATTAAAAATAAAATCGGAAAAATTTTGGAAAATGAAAAAAATAAAATCGGAAAAATTTTGGAAAAAAAAAATAAAATCGGAAAAATTTTGAAAAATGAAAAAAATATAAAATCGGAAAAATTTTGAAAAATGAAAAAATTAAAAAATCGGAAAAATTTTGAAAAATGAAAAAAATAAAATCGGAAAAATTTTGGAAAATGAAAAAAAAATAAAATCGGAAAAATTTTGGAAAAAAAAAAATGAAAAAATAAAATCGGAAAAATTTTGGAAAAAAAAAATCGGGAAAATTTTGGAAAATGAAAAAATAAAATCGGAAAATTTTGGAAAATGAAAAAATAAAATCGGAAAATTTTTGAAAAAAATAAAATCGGAAAATTTTGGAAAATAAAAAAAAATAAAATCGGAAAAATTTTGGAAAATGAAAATATAAAATCGGAAAAATTTTGGAAAATGAAAAAATAAAATCGGAAAAATTTTGAAAAAAAAAAAAATATAAAATCGGAAAATTTTGGAAAATAAAAAAATAAAATCGGAAAAATTTTGGAAAAAAAAAAATAAAATCGGAAAAATTTTGGAAAATGAAAAAATAAAATCGGAAAATTTTGGAAAATGAAAAAATAAAATCGGAAAAATTTTGGAAAAAATAAAATAAAATCGGAAAAATTTTGGAAAATGAAAAATAAAATCGGAAAAATTTTGGAAAATGAAAAAAAATAAAATCGGAAAATTTTGGAAAATGAAAAAAAATAAAATAAAATCGGAAAATTTTGGAAAATGAAAAAATAAAATCGGAAAAATTTTGGAAAATGAAAAAAAATAAAATCGGAAAAATTTTGGAAAATAAAAAAATAAAATCGGAAAAATTTTGGAAATGAAAAAAATAAAATCGGAAAATTTTGGAAAATGAAAAAATAAAATCGGAAAAATTTTGGAAAATGAAAAAATATAAAATCGGAAAAATTTTGGAAAATGAAAAATAAAATCGGAAAAATTTTGAAAAAAAAAAATAAAATCGGAAAAATTTTGGAAAATGAAAAAATCGGAAAAATTAAAATCGGAAAAATTTTGGAAAATGAAAAATAAAATCGGAAAATTTTGGAAAATGAAAAAAATAAAATCGGAAAAATTTTGGAAAATGAAAATATAAAATCGGAAAAATTTTGAAAATGAAAAAATAAAATCGGAAAATTTAAAAAAATAAAATCGGAAAAAAAATGAAAAAATCGGAAAATTTTTGAAAAAAAAAAATAAAATCGGAAAAATTTTGGAAAATGAAAAAATAAAATCGGAAAATTTTGGAAAATGAAAAAATAAAATCGGAAAAATTTTGGAAAATGAAAAAAAAATCGGAAAAATTTTGGAAAAAAAAAATAAAATCGGAAAAATTTTGGAAAATGAAAAAAAATAAAATCGGAAAAATTTTGGAAAATGAAAAAATAAAATCGGAAAAATTTTGGAAAATGAAAAATAAAATCGGAAAAATTTTGGAAAATGAAAAAAAAATAAAATCGGAAAAATTTTGGAAATGAAAAAAAAAAATCGGAAAATTTTGGAAAAAAAAAATTTTGGAAAATTTTGAAAAAAATAAAATCGGAAAATTTTGGAAAATGAAAAAATAAAATCGGAAAAATTTTGGAAAATGAAAAAAAATCGGAAATTTTTTTGAAAAATCGGAAAATTTTGGAAAATAAATAAAATCGGAAAAATTTTGGAAAATGAAAAAATAAAATCGGAAAAATTTTGGAAAATGAAAAAAAAAATAAAATCGGAAAAATTTTGGAAAATGAAAAAATAAAATCGGAAAAATTTTGGAAAATGAAAAAAATAAAATCGGAAAAATTTTGGAAAATGAAAAAAATAAAATCGGAAAATTTTGGAAAATGAAAAAATAATCGGAAAAATCGAAAATGAAAAAAATTAAAATTGGAAAATTTTGGAAAATGAAAAATAAAATCGGGAAAAATTTTGGAAAATGAAAAAATAAAATCGGAAAAATTTTGGAAAATGAAAAAATAAAATCGGGAAAATTTTGGAAAAAAAAAAAATAAAATCGGAAAATTTTGGAAAATGAAAAAATAAAATCAGGAAAAATTTTGGAAAATGAAAAAATAAAATCGGAAAATTTTGGAAAATGAAAAAAAATAAAATCGGAAAAATTTTGGAAAAAAAAAAAATAAAATCGGAAAATTTTGGAAAATGAAAAAATAAAATCGGAAAAATTTTGGAAAAAAAAAAAATAAAATCGGGAAAATTTTGGAAAATGAAAAAAATAAAATCGGAAAAATTTTGGAAAATGAAAAAATCGGAAAATTTTGGAAAAAAAAAAAATAAAATCGGAAAATTTTGGAAAATGAAAAAATAAAATCGGAAAAATTTTGGAAAATGAAAAAATAAAATCGGAAAAATTTTGGAAAATGAAAAAATAAAATCGGAAAATTTTGGAAAATGAAAAAAATAAAATCGGAAAATTTTGGAAAAAAAAATAAAATCGGAAAAATTTTGGAAAATGAAAAAATAAAATCGGAAAAATTTTGGAAAAAAAAAAAAAATAAAATCGGAAAATTTTGGAAAATGAAAAAATAAAATCGGAAAAATTTTGGAAAATGAAAAAAATAAAATCGGAAAATTTTGGAAAATGAAAAAATAAAATCGGAAAAATTTTGGAAAATGAAAAATATAAAATCGGAAAAATTTTGGAAAATGAAAAAAAATAAAATCAAAAATTTTGGAAAATGAAAAAAATAAAATCGGAAAAATTTTGGAATAAAAAATAAAAAATTTTGGAAAAAAAAAAAAAAATCGGAAAATTTTGGAAAATGAAAAATATAAAATCGGAAAATTTTGGAAAATGAAAAAAAAATAAAATCGGAAAAATTTTGGAAAATGAAAAATAAAATCGGGAAAATTTTGGAAAATGAAAAAATAAAATCGGAAAATTTTGGAAAATGAAAAAAAATAAAATCGGAAAAATTTTGGAAAATGAAAAAATAAAATCGGAAAAATTTTGGAAAATGAAAAAAAATAAAATCGGAAAAATTTTGGAAAATGAAAAAAATAAAATCGGAAAAATTTTGGAAAATGAAAAAATAAAATCGGAAAAATTTTGGAAAATGAAAAAAATAAAATCGGAAAAATTTTGGAAATGAAAAAAAAAATAAAATCGGAAAATTTTGGAAAATGAAAAATAAAATCGGAAAAATCAAAAAAAATTAAAAAAAATAAAAAAATAAAATCGGAAAATTTTGAAAAAAAAAAAAATAAAATCGGAAAATTTTGGAAAATGAAAAATAAAATCGGAAAAATCGGAAAAAAAAATCAAAATGTTGGAAAATAAAATGGGAAAATTTAAAATGAAATAAAATCAGGAAATATTGGAAAGAAAATGAAAAATCAGAAATTTTGGAAAATTTTTGGAAAATTCATAAATTGTGAAAATAAAATCAACATTTTGGAAAATAAAATCAAAATTTTAAATAAAATCAAATTTTGGAAAAATGGAAAAATCATAAAATTTAAAATAAAAATGTAAAATAAATTTAAATTGAAAATATAAAATCGGAAAAATTTTGGAAAAATGAAAAATGTAAAATCAGGAAAAATAAAATAAAATCAAATTTGGATAATGAATAATATAAAATCAGGGAAAATGATAAAATATAGGATCACAATTTTGGAAAATGTAATATCGAAATTTTGGAAATCGAAAGATTAAAATCGGAAATTGGAAATTGATTTTAAAATCAGGAAAATTTTGAAAAATGCAAAATGTAAAATCGGAAAAATTTTGAAAATGAAAAATTAAAATCAGGAAATTTTGGAAAATATAAAATCGGAAAAATTTAAGAAAAATGAAAATAAAGGCAGGAAAAATTTTGAAAAATGAAAAAATAAAAATCGGGAAAATTTTGGAAAATAAATGTAAAATCAGGAAAATTTTGGAAAACGAAAATATAAAATCGGAAAAATTTTGGAAATTAAAAATAAAATTAGGAAAAATGTTGGATAAAATCAGGAAAAATTTTGGAAAACAAAAATAAAATCAAATTTGGAAAATAAAAATTCAAAATCAGGATAAATTTGGAAAAGGAAAAATAAATAAATCAGGAACAATTTTGGAAAATGAAAAATAAAACATCGGAAGAATTTTTAGAAAAATAAAATAAAAATTTTGAAAATCAAAACAGAATTGAAAATGAATAAATGTAAAATCGGAAAAATAGTTGAAAAAATGAAAATAAAATCGGGAAAAATTTTGGAAAATGAAAAAATAGCATAAAATTTTGGAAAAAATCATAAAATCAGAAAAAATCGAAAAATTTTTGAAAAATAAATTCAATTTTGGAAAATGGCAAAATCGAAAATTTTGGAAAATGAAAATGTAAAACATTAAAAAATTTTGAAAATAAAATCAGGAGAAAAATTTCGGAATATTAAAATCAGAAAAATAAAATAAAAATGCAAGAAAAATTTTGAAAAAATAAAAAATAGCAAAATCAGGGAAAATTTTTGGAAAAAATGAGGAAAATAAAAATCGGAAAAATTTTGGAAAATGAAAAATGAAAATCGGAAAAGTTTTGGAAAATGAAAAAATAAAATTAAAATAAAATCGGAAAAGTTTTGGAAAAATAAAAATGTAAAATCGGAAAATTTTGGAAAAATGAAAATAAAATCAGGAAAAATTTGGAAATTAAAAATAAAAGTCAGGAAAAGTTTGGAAAAATAAAAATCAGGAAAATTTTGGAATAATGAAAATAAAAATCAGATTTTGGAAAAATAAATGTAAATATCGGAAAAATTTTGGAAAATGAAAAATAAAAAATCCGAAAAATTATTCGAAAATGAAAAATGTAAGAATCGGTAAATTTTTGAACAATGAAAAATATCAATATCAGGAAAATTTTGGAAACTGAAAAAATCTAAATACTTTGAAAAAGTTAAAATTAAAATATATAAATAAGGAAAATTTTTCAAAAATAAAATATAAATATCGGAAAAATTTTGGAAAATGAAAAATGTGAAATCGGAAAAATTTGGAAAAATGAAAATAATACAAATCGGGAAAATTTTTGGAAAATTATATAAAATCGGTAAATTTTAAGAAAATGATTAATGTAAAATGCAAGAAAAATATTTGTAAAATAAAAAATGTAAATCGAAATCAATTTTGGGAAAGATAAGAATCAGAGAAATTTTGGAAAATGAAAAATAAAATCGAAAAATTTTGGAAAATGAAATTTAAAATCGGAAATTTCGGAAAATTTTGAATTTAAACATCAGGAACATTTTGGAAAAAAATGAAAAATAAAAATCGGAAAAATTTTGGAAAACTGAAAAATGTAAAATCAAAAAGATTTGAAAAATAAAAAATTTAAAATCGGTAAATATTTGGAAAAATAAAATCGGAAAAATTTTGGAAAATGAAAAAATGTAAAATCAGGAGAATTTTGAGAAATTAAATATGTAAAAATCAGGAAAAGAAGTTTGGAAAATGAAATATAAAATCGGAAAAATTTTGGAAAATGAAAAATATAAAATCGACAATTTCAAAAATAAGAAATCAGGAAAATTTTGAAAATTTATAATATAAAAATCGGAAACATTTTAGAAAATAAAAAATCAAATATCAGGGAAAATTTTGGAAAATGAAAAATATAGAATCGGAAATAATTGGAAAATGAAAATTTAAAATACGGAAAAATTTTGGAAAATGAAAAATGAAAATCGGAAAAATTGGAATATTAATTATATAATATCAAATCGGAAAATTTAAAATCGCGAAAGTTTTTGAAAATGAAAATAAAAGTCAGAAAAATTTTAAAAATGAAAATATAAAATCGGAAAAATTTTGGAAAATGAAATATAATATCAAAATTTTGGAAAATTTGGAAAAGATAAAATCGGAAAAATAAAATCAGGAAAAATCTTGGAAAATGAAAAATGTAAAATCGGAACAATTTTCGAAAATAAATAAAATCGGAAAATTTTTAGCAAATGAAATCGAAGAATTTCAAAAAAGGAAAAATATAAAATCAGGAAAATCTTGGGAAATTTAAAATATAAAATCAGGAAAAATTTGGAAAATGAAAAATATAAAATCAGGAATATTTTGGAAAATTAAAAATGTAAATAAAATCGGAAATATTTTGAAAAAATTAATCAGGAAATATCAGGAAAATTGAAAATAAAATGTAAAATCGGAAATTTCAGAAAATCGGAAAATTGGAAAATGAAATAAAATTAAAATTGAGGAAATGAAAAATAATAAAATCCGGAAAAGTTTCGAAAATGAATAAAATCGGTAAAATTTTGAAAAAAATGAAAATATCAGGAAAAAATTTTGGAAACTGAAAATCGGAAAATTTTGGAAAATAAAAATATAAATATCGGAAAGGAATAAATATGTAAAATCCAAAATTTTCAAAAATAAAATATAAAATCAGGAAAATTTTGCAAAATGAAAATGTAACATTATAGAAATTTTGGAAAATAAGAAAATAAAATCGGAAAAATTCAGGAAAAATTTGGAATGTAAAAATCAGTAAAATTTTGGAAAATGGAGAAATAAAATCGGAAAATTTTGGAAAATGCAAAAATATAAAATCGTCAAAATTTCAAAAAGGAGAAATATAAAATCAGGAAAATTTTGGAAAAAAAATGAAAAAAATAATAAAAATCGAAAACATTTTGGAAAAATGAAAAAATAAAATCCGGAAAATTTTTGGAAAATGAAATATAAAATCAGGAAAATTTTGGACAATGAAATAATAAAATCGGAAAAATTTTGGACAATGAAAATGTAAAATCAGGAAAATTTTGGAAAAATGAAAAATAATAAAATCGGACAAATTTTGGAAAAATGATAAATATAAAATCGGAAGAAATTTGGAAAATAAAAATAAAATCAAATTTTCAAAAAATAAAATAAAAACGATAAATTTAAAATCATAAATTTTGAAAAATGGCGGGAAAATTTTGGAAACAAAATAGTAAAATTTCGGAAATTGGAAATGTAAAATCGGAAAAATTTGGAAAATATAAATACATAAAAATTTGGAAAAAAATAAAAATGTAAAATCAGGAAAATTTTGGATAAATTAATGATAAAATCGGAAAATTTTGGAAAATGAAAAATCAGGGAAAATTTTGGAAAATGAAAAATAATAAAATCGGAAAAATTTTGGAAAATGATGATATAAAATCGGAAAAATTTTGGAAAAATGAAAATGTAAAAATCAAAAATTTTGGAAAAATGAAAAATGTAAAATCAGGTAAAAATTTCGAAAAATGAAAATATAATATCAGGAAAATTTTGAAAAATGGAAATTTTGAAAAATAAAATCAAATTTTGGAAAATTAAAAATAAATATCAGGAAAATTTTCAAAAATGAAAAATAAAATATCAGGGGAAATTTTGGAAAATGAAAAATAAACATTGTAAAAATTTTAAAAAATGAAAATGTACAGAACAGGAAAATTTTGGATTAATAATAAAATCGGTAAAATTTTTGGAAAATGAGTATAATAAAAATCACAAATTTAGAAAAATAAAATGTAAAATCGGAAAATTTTAAAAAAGGAGAAAATATAAAATCTGAAAAAGTTTGGAAAACGAAAATAAATTCAGGAAAATGTTGGAAAATGAAACTGCAAAAATCAGGAAAAATTTTTGAAAAATGAAATATAACATCGGAAAAATTTTGGAAAATGAAAAAAATAAAATCAGAAAAATTTGGAAAATGAAATTTAAAATCGGAAAAATTTTGGAAAAGTTTAAAATATAAAAATCGGAAAATTTTGAGGGAAATAAAATTTAAAATCGGAAGAAATTTGGAAAATACAATAATAAAATCGGAAAAATTTTCAAAAATAAATATAAAATCGGGAAAAATTTTGGAAAATGAAAAATAAAATCAGGAAAATTTTGAAAAATTAAAATAATATAATCAGAAACAATTTAGAAAATAAAAATAAAAAATCGGAAAATTTTGGAAAATGAAAAATATAAGAATCGGAAAAATTTTGCAAAATAAAAATAAAATTGGAAAAATTTTGAAAAATGAAAATGAAAATCGGAAAAATTTTGGAAAATTAAAAATATAAAATCGGAAAAATTTTAACATTAAATTTAAAATCGCGAAAGTTTTTGAAAATGAAATAAAAGTCAGGAAATTTTGGAAAATGAAAATAAAATCAGGAAAATTTTGGAAAAATGAAAATATAAAATCAGAAAATTTTGTGAAAATGATAAAATCGAAAAAATTTTGGAAAATGATAATGTAAGAATCGGAAAATCTTGGAAAATGAAAATATAAAATCGGAACAATTTTGGACAATGAAAAATAATAAAATCGGAAAATTTGGCAAAATGAAAATAAAATCGGAAAAATTTTCGAAAATGAAAAATGTAAAATCGGATAAATATTGGGAAATGAAAAAATAAGAATCAGGGAAAAATTTGGAAAAATAAAAATAAAAAATCGGAAATTTTGGAAAATGAAAATGATAAAATCAGAAAAATTTTAAAAAGGAATAAATATAAAAATCGGTAAAATCTTGGAAATTTAAAATGTAAAATCGGAACAATTTTGGAAAATGAAAATGTAAAAATCAGGAAATATTTTAATAAAATATGAATAAAATCGGAAAATTTTCGAAAATGAAAAAATGTAAAATCGGTAAAATTTTGAAAAATGAAATATAAAATCGGGAAAAATTTTGGAAACTGAAAAATATAAAAGGAAAAATTTTGGAAAATGAAAATGTAAAATCGGAAATTTTTTGAAAATGAAAATAAAATAAATAAAATCAGGAAAATTTTGGAAAATGAAAAATAAACATCGGAAAATTTTGGAAAATGATGAAAAATAAAATCAGGAAAATTTTGGAATAATGAAAATAAGTAAAATTTTTGGAAAATTTTGGAAAATGAAAAAATCGGAAAAATTTTGGAAAAATAAAATATATCGGTCAAATTTTCAAAAAAGGAAAATAAAATCAGAAAAATTTTGGAAAAGAAAAAATAAAATCAGGAAATTTTTAAAAATGAAAATAAAATCAGGAAAATTTTGGAAAATGAAAAATAAAACAGGAAAATTTTGGAAAATGAAAAATAATAAAATCGAAAAAATTTGGAAAATGAAAATAAAATCAGGGGAATTTTGGAAAAATAAATAAAATCGGACAAATTTTGAAAAATGAAAAAATAAAATCAGAAGAATTTTGGAAAATGAAAATAAAATCCGGAAAATTTTGGAAATGAAAATTAAAAATCAGGAAATATTTTGAAAAATAAAATAAATATCAGGGAAAATTTTGGAAACTGAAAAATATAAAATGGAAATTGGAAATTATAAATATCGGAAAATTTTCAAAATGAAAAATGTAAAATCAGGGAAAATTTTGGAAAATGAAATAAAACATCAGGAAAATTTTGGAAAAATGAAAATGTAAAATCAATCAAAATTTTCAAAATAAAATTAAAAATCGGTAAAATTTTGGAAAATGGAAAATAAAATCAGGAAAAATTTTGGAAAATGAAAATATAAAATCGGAAAAATTTTCAAAAATGAAAAATAAAATCGGAAATATTTTGGAAAACGAAAAATAAAATCCGGAAAATGTTGGAAAATGAAAAATAAAATAAAATAAAATCAGGAAAATTTTGGAAAATGAATGAAATATAAAATCGGAAAATTTTGGAAAATGAAAAATAAAATCGGAAAATTTTGGAAAATAAATTTAAAAATCGGAAAATTTTGGAAAGTGAAAATATAAAATCGGAAAAATTTTGGAAAAATGAAAAATGTAAAATCGGAAAAATTTTGGAAAATACATAAATGTAAAAATCAGTACAAAATAAAATAAAATCGAAAAAATTTTGTAAAATAAGAAATGTAAAATCGGTAAAATTTTGGAAAATTAAAAAAAAAAAATGGAACATTTTGGAAAATAAAAATAAAATCAGGAAAAATTGGAAAATGAAAATTGAGAATCGGAAAAATTTTGGAAAATATGATTTAAAATTGGTAAATTTTGGAAAATGAAAAAATGTGAAAATCGGAAAAATTTTGGAAAATTAAAATAAAATCAGGAAAACTTTTGGAAAAGAAATTTTTAAAATCGGGAAGTTTTTGAAAATGAAAATTAAAACCAGGAAATTTTGGAAAATTAAAAATGTAAAATCAGGAAAAATTTGAAAATTAAATGTAAAATCAGGAAAAGTTTGGAAAATAATATAATAAAAATCCGGAAAATTTTGGAAAATGATGAATATAAATCAGGATCTTGGGAAATGAAAATAATAAAATCGGAAAATTTGGAAAAATGAATAGATGTAAAATCCGGAAAATTTTCAAAAATAAATTTAAATATCGGGAAAATTTTTGGAAAATGAAAAAATTAAAATCGGAAAAAATTTGGAAAAATGAAAATGTAAAATCGGAAAAATTGGAAAATGAAAATTAGAATCGGAAAATTTTTGGAAATAAAATTTAAAATTAATTAAATTTTGGAAAATGAAAAATATGTAATCATAAATTTTCAAAAAAAAAAAATATAAAATTCAGGGAAAATTTTGTAAAAATAATATAAAATCGGAAAATTTTGGAAATAAAATAAATTTTGAAAAATAAAAATTCCGAAAGATTTAAGAAAAAATAAAATAAATATCAGGAAAAATTTTGGAAAATGATAATAAAATCAGTAAAATTTTTGGAAAATGGAGAAATGTAAAATCGGAAATTTTGGAAAATGAAAAATGTAAAATCGGAAAAATTTTGGAAAAAGGGAAAATGTAAAATCGGAAAAATTTTGGAAAATGAAAATTCAAAATCGGAAAATTAAGGAAAATGAAAATCGGAAAAAGTGGAATGTATAGAATCGGAAAAATTTTGGAAAAATGAAAATATCAGGGAAATATTTTGGAAAATGAAAAATATAAAATCAGGAAAATTTTGGAAAATAAAATCGGATAAAATCGGAAATTTTGGAAAATTAAAAAATCGGGAAAATTTTTGAAAATAAAAATATTTAAAAATCGGAATAAAATCTGGAAAAATTGAAAAAATATAAAATCGGAAAATTTTGGAAAATGAAAGATAAAATCAGAATTTTGGAAAATGAAAATAATAAAATCAGGAAAATTTTGGAAAATGAAAAATATCAATATCGGGAAAATTTTGGAAAATGAAAATAAAAAATCGGAAAATTTTGGAAAATGAAATAAATAAAATCGGAAAATTTTTGAAAAATAAAAAATATAAAATCAGGAAAATTTTGGAAAATGAAAAAAATTTAAAATTAGGAAAATTTTGGAAAATGAAAATAAAATCAGGAAATATTTTGGAAAATAAAAAACTAAAAATCGGGAAAATTTTGGAAAATAATTAAAATGTAAAATCAGGAAAATTTTGGAAAATAAAAATAAAATCAGAAATTTTGGAAAATGAAAAATATAAAATCAGGGAAAATTTTGGAAAACAAAATGTAAAATCAGGGAAAATTTTGGAAAATAAAAAATAAAAAAATCGGAAAAATTTTGGAAAATAAAAAAAAATTAAAATCGGAAAAAGTTTTGGAAAATGAAAAAATGTAAAATCGGAAAATTTTGGAAAATAAAAATTTAAAAAATCGGAAAATTTTGGAAAATGAAAAATTAAAAATCAGGAAAAATTTTGGAAAATAAAATATAAAATCGGAAAAATTTTGGAAAATTAAAATGTAAAATCAGGAAAAATTTTGGAAAATAAAAAAATAAAATCAGGAAAAATTTTGGAAAATAAAAAAAAATTTAAAATCAGGAAAATTTTGGAAAATAAAAAATAAAATCGGTAAAATTTTGGAAAATGAAAATAATTAAAATCGGAAAATTTTGGAAAATGAAAAATGTAAAATCGGAAAAATTTTGGAAAATAAAAAATTAAAATTGGAAAATTTTGGAAAATACAAAAAAAATCGGAAAAAATTTTGGAAAATTAAAAATGAAAGAAAATCAAAAAAATTTTGGAAAATAAAAATAAAATCAGAAAAATTTTGGAAAATAAAAAATGTAAAATCGGAAAATTTTGGAAAATAAAAAAATTAAAATCGGAAAATTTTGGAAAATGAAAAAAATAAAATCGGAATATTTTGGAAAAAAATGTAAAATATAAATCAGGAAAAATTTTGGAAAATGTAAAATCGGAAAATTTAAAATCCGGAAAAATTTTCGGAAAATTTGAAAAATAAAATCAGGAAAAATTTTGGAAAATGAATAAAAATAAAATCGGGAAAATTTTGGAAAATGAAAAATAAAATCGGAAATATTTGGAAAATAAAAATTAAAATCGGTAAAATTTTGAAAAATAAAAAAAATAAAATCGGGAAAATTTTGGAAAATGAAAAAATGTAAAATAAGGAAAATTTTTGGAAAATAAAAATAAAATCGGAAAATTTTGGAAAATGAAAATAAAATCAGGGAAAATTTTGGAAAATGAAATGTAAAATTCAGGAAAATTTTGGAAAATAAAAATAATAAAATCAGCAAAATTTTCAAAAATCAGTAAAAAATTGTAAAATCGGAAAAATTTTGGAAAATGGAAAAATATAAAATTCGGAAATTTTGGAAAATGAAAATAAAAAATCGGAAAATTTTGGAAAATGAAAAATGTAAAATCGGAAAAATTTTGGAAAATGAAAAAATAAAAATCGGAAAAATGAAAAAACAGGAAAATTTTGGGAAAATGAAAAAATAAAATCAGGAAAATTTTGGAAAAATAAAAATGTAAAATCGGGAAAATTTTGGAAAATGAAAATAAAAAATCGGAAAAATTTTGGAAAAAAAAAAATAAAATCGGAAAATTTTGGAAAATGAAAAAATGTAAAATCGGAAAAATTTTCGAAAATAAAAAAAATAAAATCAGGAAAATTTTTGGAAAATGAAAAATATAAAAATCGGAAAATTTTGGAAAATGAAAAATTTAAAATCGGAAAAATTTGGAAAAATAAAAAAATATCGGAAAATTTTGGAAAATGAAAAATAAAATCGGAAAAATTTTGGAAATTAAAAATGTAAAATCAGGGAAAATTTTGGAAAATGAAAAAATAAAATCAGGAAAATTTTGGAAAATGAAAAATATAAAATCAGGATAAAATTTTGGAAAATAAAAATTATAAAATCAGGAAAATTTTGGAAAATGGAAAAATGTAAAAATCAGAAAAATTTTTGGAAAATAAAATGTAAAATCCGAAAAAATTTTGGAAAAAAAAAATATAAAATCGGAAAAATTTTGGAAAATGAAAAATAAAATCGGAAAATTTTGGAAAATAAAAATTAAAATCGGAAAATTTTGGAAAATGAAAATATAAAATCGGAAAATTTTGGAAAATGAAAAAATCCGGAAAATCCGGAAAATTTTGGAAAATGAAAAATTAAAATCGGAAAATTTTTGGAAAATAAAAAAATTAAAATCGGAAAAATTTTGGAAAATAAAAATTTAAAATCGGAAAAAATTTTGGAAAATATATAAATGTAAAATCGGAAAAATTTTGGAAAATGAAAATAATAAAATCGGAAAAATTTTGGAAAATAAAAAATATAAAATCGGAAAAGTTTGAAAAATGAAAAAATTAAAATCAGAAAAATTTTAGAAAATGAAAAATGTAAAATCGGAAAAATTTTGGAAAAATGAAAAATTTAGAAAGTGAAATTTGGAAAAATCGAAAAAATTTTGGAAAATCGAAAAAAATTGGAAAATCGGAAAAATTTTAGAAAATCAAAAAATATAAAATCAGGAAAATTTTGGAAAATAAAAAATATAAATATCGGGAAAATTTTGGAAAATGAAAAATATAAAATCATAAAATTTTTGGAAAATGAAAAAATAATAAAATCGGAAAATTTTGGAAAATGAAAAATTTAAAATCGGAAAAATTTTGGAAAATGAAAAAATTAAAATCAGGGAAAATTTTGGAAAAATAAAAAATATAAAATCGGAAAAATTTTGGAAAATGAAAAAATGTAAAAATCGGGAAAATTTTGGAAAATGAAAAATTTAAAATCGGAAAAATTTTGGAAAATAAAAATGTAAAATCGGGAAAAAATTTTGGAAAATGAAAAAAAATAAAATCAATAAATTTTGAAAATGAAAAAAATAAAATCGGAAAAATTTTGGAAAATGAAAAAAATCGTAAAATCGAAAAATTTTGAAAAATAAAAATTAAAAATTAGAAAAATTTTGGAAAATTAAAAAATGTAAAAATCGGAAAAATTTGGAAAATGAAAAATGTAAGAATCGGAAAAATTTTTGAAAATTAAAAATTAAAATCGGAAAAATGTTGGAAAATGAAAAAAATAAAATCGGAAAATTTTATAAAAATAAAAAATTTAAAATGAAATAAAATAAGGAAAATTTTGGAAAAAAAAAAATGTAAAATCAGGAAAAATTTTGGAAAAAGTAAAAATCAGGAAAATTTTGGAAAATAATAAAATGTAAAATCGGAAAAATTTTGGAAATGAAAAATGTAAAAATCGGAAAAATTTTGGAAAATGAAAAAATGTAAAAATCAGGAAAATTTTGGAAAATAAAAAAAAATGTAAAATCGGAAAATTTTTGGAAAATGAAATAATGTAAAATCAGGAAAAATTTTGGAAAATAAAAAAAATGTAAAAACCGGAAAATTTTGGAAAATGAAAAATGTAAAAATCCAGAAAATTTTGGAAAATAAAAAAATGAAAAATCGGGAAAATTTTGGAAAATAAAAAAATGTAAAATCGGAAAAATTTTGGAAAATGAAAAAATGTAAAAATCGGAAAAATTTTGGAAAATGAAAAATTAAAATCGGAAAAATTTTGGAAAATGAAAAAATGTAAAAATCGGAAAAATTTGGGAAAATGAAAAAATGTAAAAATCGGAAAAATTTTGGAAAGTGAAAAATGTAAAATCGGAAAAATTTTGGAAAATGAAAAAATGATAAAATCGGAAAAATTTTTTAAAAAGAAAAAATGTAAAAAATTTCGGGAAAAATTTTGAAAATGAAAAAAAATGTAAAATTCGGAAAATTTTGGAAAATGAAAAATGTAAAATCGGGAAAATTTTGGAAAATGAAAAAATGTAAAAAAGGAAAAATTTGGAAAATGAAAAAATGTAAAATCAGGGAAAATTTTGGAAAATGAAAAAATGTAAAATCGGAAAAATTTTGGAAAATGAAAAATTTTTGTAAAATCGGAAAAATTTTGGAAAATGAAAAAAATGTAAAATCGGGAAAATTTTGGAAAATGAAAAAATTAAAAATCGGAAAATTTTGGAAAATGAAAAAAATTTAAAAATCGGAAAATTTTTGGAAAATAAAAAAATGTAAAAATCGGAGAAAATTTTTGGAAAATGAAAAATGTGTAAAAATCGGGGAGAAAAGAATTTTGGAAAATAAAAAAAATGTAAAATCGGAATGATTTTTGGAAAATAAAATGTAAAAAATCATTTTAGAAAATGAAATGTTGATGCGAGCGCATTGTAGGTGAGGGGCACACCTCCGTCCCGCCGACCGAAAAGCACTCAAAGCTTTTTCGCTCACCAGCAATGCGCTCAGTGCGTAAGAATGCACTCAAGCTCCAGTGCTCTCAGCTTCTCTCTCCCACAACTCACCACCGCTGAGCCGCGCTCAGCACAATAGATCGACGAAATGCCGTCGGCATTTTCTCTATTGGGAGTTCTAATTTTCGTCTCACTTACATCGGTATAATTACCCCCCAATTGTGCGTTTTCAACAACCCGAAAAGTTCATAATAAATCTATATATATATTATAAGAAAAACCGCGAGTGTTTTTATTTCGGAAAAAGGAAGAACTTGGATATTTTCAGCGCCCCACGTGAACATTTGGTCCTTCGAGCCGGAGCCCATTATCATCGGCATTCCAGCATACTACGCTGATAAGTATCACAAGTTTTTCCGTTTGTCCTATCACTTCTCCCACGGTCGTCCGCCCCTTAATTTCCGACATATTGTGCAAAAGATTCCAACATCTTTTGCCAAGTTGCTTTCCTTTTTGCTTCGGACGACCTTTTCTGCGTTTATCCTATATACATTTATTTTTTAATAAAATATTATTATATTTTGTTCCGCCAATCGCGTACGTATGTATGCATGTGTGTTTATTTTTGTAAGTGCAAGTGCATATTAGTGAAAAGTGTAAATTATTAAGAGAGCTACTAAAGTGCAAATATTATATATTGTATATTCCATACATATATAAACATACATAATAACTAAAATCAAGCTGTGTGTACAAGCATTTCGTATTGCTTTTAATTCTTGTCCGTTTTATGTTTTGTATGTCGCGATAATCGCCGACATACATACATACACACATACTTTGTGCACTCTCTCTTGTCCGCAAGCGCTCCGGCTTGCAGCCGCGCTTGCTCTCGCTCTCTCTTCACACACGCACATACCTTTGTGCACTCTCTTGTTCGCAAGCGCACCGGCTTGCAGCAGCACTGCTCTCTCTCTCCGAATACAAACATACGTGCACTTCGTCTGCTCAAACGTTTGACAGCGCAGTGCAGACATACATACATACATACGTACATACTGCAAGTACTTCTGCGAGTGAAGTAATAGATTGGCAGGGCAGCAGTAGTCGCACTCGACATACCCTACCCTTTCCTTGATTTTTTTTTCCAAGTGATATATTTAGTGTGTGTATTTGAGAGCAACTCCCAGCTCAAGTGTCGGTGTATAGGCTACCTCCAGCCAGTGTCCCACACACATAGACATACACACACACATTTACACACCTACGTATAAATACACTTCTCCTTCCAACACATATCCATATACAAATATATAAATAATTTTTTGTTTTTTTTCGTGACAATTTATTTATTATTTGTTCCATCCAGCGGATCTTTAACCACATTTGTGTTTTTTCCAGCATATTGTGTTTTTTGTGGTATTTTTCCGTGCTTTTTTTTGTTCTTGTTTTCGACAATCATTTGCTTGATTGTCGCGGGAAACTTCCCCCGGCCCCTTTGCGTTCGTTGCCTGTGTCCGCAGTCCGTACCCATTTGGGTACAAAATACCTCAGCACTACCTGTGGTATTTTTTTTCTAGTATTTTTGGTATATTTTCTACTAGTTACATCCATTCCTTCCGTCCCGATCTACAAGATGGCACAAAACAAAGTAGACACAGCGTTGACGAAATTCATCGCCGCGACTGATCGTATCAGTCACTTTGCGGCGAGAGTCAACAATCTTTCGGCTGATAGCCCATCCCTATATACGTGCCAAGTCCGAAGGGACCAGATGCGTTCCTTATGGGAAAAGGTCGAGAATGAGTATGAGGCTTGCTCTTGCGTCATGTCTGAGGAGATGACCACAGAAGAGCTCCCTACTGTTCAGGCCAAGTACGAGTACTGCTATGCTGCCTACGAACAGTGTGCAGCTCTGTTAGGTGAGCAAATAGCCAACGCATCCCAGGCGCTCACCCCCGTACACCCGTACAACCACAAGCTGTGCAATCCATGCCCACAGGGTGTCGATTACCTCCGTGCGACACCGAAGTTTTCGGAGGCGATTACACTCGCTGGCCCACCTTCCGGGATTTATTTACGGCCCTCTACATCCAGAACCCGAGACTGTCGGCGGTTGAGAAACTTTTCTATCTCAACTCCAAGACCAGCGGTGAAGCCCATTCAATTGTTTCAAAGTCTCCTTTAACAAATGAAGGGTTTCAGTCGGCTTGGTCCAGCTTGACTGAGCGTTTCGAGAACAAACGGTTGCTCGTAAACAGTCAGCTGAGAATTTTGTTCAATTTGCCCGCCATTGGGCAAGAGTCGGGTTCCTCTATTCTGGAGCTGCAGAGCACTATTCAAGGGTGTCTGACAGCCTTAGAGCACTCGAAGATCAACGTAGAGAATTGGGATTGCATCCTGGTTTTCTTGTGTTCTTCGAGGCTCCCAAGTTGACCCTTTCTCTTTGGGAACAGTCAATCCAAAACAAGAGCGATAATCCAACGTGGGTTGACATGAACGCTTTTCTTCTAGAGCGGCATCGCACCCTAGAAGCGATAGCGGAGGTGTCATCCGGCACGAACGCTCCGACGGTTCCAAGAGCCTCACCCAAGAAGGCCCCGTCTCCAGGCAGGTCAACTCTTTTGAGAGTAGGGTGATCATTAAGACCCAGACCTGCAATTTCTGTTCCCGGGAGAATCATCCGATTCGATTGTGCCCTCGCTTCCTCCAGATGGGTGTCAATGAAAGGGTCAACCATATCAAGCGACAGAAGCTTTGCTTGAACTGTTTCGCACGAGGCCATGTCCTGGCCGACTGCACAAGTGCGCACAGCTGTTTTACGTGCAAGGGTCGTCATCATACACTCTTGCATCGAGTCAACCCGACGCCGACAGTCACTAATCCCACTCCTAATATACAGTCCACTCCTTCCCAGTCAGCTAATGTGCAATCATTCCTGGCAGTTAACACACAAGGTGTTCTGCTGAGTACAGCTGTTGTACACATTTGCCATCACGGCGTTCGGCACACAGCCCGGGCTCTGATCGATTCCGGATCAGAGGCTACCTTCATTTCTGAACGATTGTTCAAGCGCTTGAGGATGCCATACACATCCGTTCAAGCCCACGTCTCTGGGCTGACTCAAGTTGTAGCAGCCCAGCCCCGAAAGCATTGCCAATTCCTAATTGGCTCCCCGTTGCGACCAGATCTGCAGATTGAGGCATCGGCTTTCGTCCTTCCTCAATTAGCAGGAAAACTGCCCTCATGCTCTGTCCCACAAACCATCCTCGACAATCTGCCAAGCATTCCGCTGGCCGACCCCAAGTTCTATGAGAGTTCGCAGATAGACGTGCTTTTAGGCGCGGATATCCTCCCATCCGTTCTTCTCGGCGGCTCTCGTCCGAACGTTTGTGGGACCCTCATTGGTCAAGAGACCATTTTCGGTTGGATCCTGACCGGCCCAGTGTCGGGATCCACTTCTAACTCCATCTCGTCCTTTTCGACTCGACTGTCCGTCGATCGAACTCCTACGATCGGTCCTGTGACAGGACCCCCCTCCAAATCTATTTCAGTTTTTTCGGCTCGACTGTCCGTCGAACGAATCCTAAGAATGGTCCTGTGATAGGACCCCCTCTACATCTATTTCAGCTTTGAATGGTCCCGTGACAAGGGACCCCACTCTGATCCTTTCCGGTTCGACTGTCCGTCGAACGATCCTCTACACGCAAGCCTGTGTTAGGCCCCAACTCAAAATCTGTTTCAACACCTTCGGCTCGACTGTCCGTCGACCGAACCTTTACAATTGGTCCTGTGACAGGACCCCATTCGAGACCTCTTTCAGCTCGACTTTCAGCTCGGGTTTCCGTGCCTCCCGGCACAACCTCGCGCCAGCCCAGGAGCCGACGCGACCACCCGGCACCCTCCAGAGAAGAACCACCGAAGACGTCCCATGTCAACGTTTCCCAGGCCGGCATCCACAGGCCCACTCACCCACGCACCAGGCCCGTGCCTAGCTCCCCCAGACGGCACTTTCCAGTGCAAAGGAGTGAGCGTACTCCCTACCGCGGCGGTCGGGCTACACATGGGGACAGCGGCTTTCGAAGCGCGAGTTGGTTCCGTGTTGTCCCGTAAGCCGCATCAGCGAGTCGATGCCAGGGGTCTTGGGCCTCTCCATCACTCGCATGGGCGCTGAAGGAGTCTGCACGGCGTCGTTGCGCTCCAAGACACACCCACTCTATCTATCCTGATATTGTCCTGCCGGGTATCCTCCCAAGTTTTATATTTTTGCAATCCCAATATTGCAAGGGGGAGAATGTTGATGCGAGCGCATTGTAGGTGAGGGCACACCTCCGTCCCGCCGACCGAAAGGCACTCAAAAGCTTTTTCGCTCACCAGCAATGCGCTCAGTGCGTAAGAATGCACTCAAGCTCCAGTGCTCTCAGCTTCTCTCTCCCACAACTCACCACCGCTGAGCCGCGCTCAGCACAATAGATCGACGAAATGCCGTCGGCATTTTCTCTATTGGGAGTTCTAATTTTCGTCTCACTTACATCGGTATAATTACCCCCCAATTGTGCGTTTTCAACAACCCGAAAAGTTCATAATAAATCTATATATATATTATAAGAAAAACCGCGAGTGTTTTTATTTCGGAAAAGGAAGAACTTGGATATTTTCAGCGCCCCCACGTGAACATGAAAAAATGTCAAAATCGGAAAAATTTTGGAAAATGAAAAAATGTAAGAATCGGAAAAATTTTGGAAAATAAAAAAATTTAAAAATTGGTAAATTTTGGAAAATGAAAAAATGTGAAAATCGGAAAAATTTTGGAAAATTAAAAAATATAAAAATCCAAAACTTTCAAAAAGAAAAAAATTTAAAAATCGCGAAAGTTTTTGAAAATGAAAAAATGTAAAAATCGGGAAATCTTTGGAAAATGAAAAAATGTAAAATCGGAAAATCAGGGAAAATTGAAAAAATGTAAAATCGGAAAATTTTGAAAAATGAAAAAATGTAAAAATCCGGAAAATTTTGGAAAATAAAAAATGTTAAAATCGGAAAAATTTTGGAAAACAAAAAAATGTAAAAATCGGGAAAATTTTGGAAAATGAATAAATGTAAAAAATCGGAACAATTTTCTAAAAATGAAAAAAAATGGAAAAAATCGGGAAAATTTTGTAAAATAAAAAAAATGTAAAATTCGGAAGAAGTTTTGGAAAATGAAAAAATATGGAAAACAGGAAATATTTTTTGAAAATGAAAATATGTGAGAAAAATCGGAAAAATTTTAGAAAAATGAAAAAAAATGTAAAAATCGGAAAAATTTTGGAAAATGAAAAAATTGAAAATCAGGAAAATTTTTGAAAATGAAAAAATGTAAAAATCGGAAAAATTTTGGAAAAATAAAAATGTAAAAATCGGAAAAATTTTGAAAAATGAAAAAATTTAAAAATCGGAAAAATTTTTGGAAAATGAAAAAATGTCAAAATCGGAAAAATTTTGGAAAATGAAAAAATGTAAAAATCCGAATAATTTTCAAACAGGAAAAAATGTAAAAATCGGGAAAATTTTGGAAAATGAAAA
>NW_026869443.1:0-19840 GCF_023558535.2 Drosophila nasuta
CGCTCTTCGCTGAAATGGACAATCAAGCTTCGGCAGAACAAACTTCGACATAGTTATGATTCCTGAAAATTTGGTTGCGATCAGGTAAAATTGTCGAAGTTATTAAAGAAATACTTTTGTATGGACAAAACGCCTATTTACTAGGGGTCTTAGTTGCTTTGGCTGACAATCTGATATATTGTGCTGTCTATGGCATATCTTGAATGCGGTACTATATCGATATACCAAATATACCATTTGGTATATTTTTAGTATTTTTTGAAGTATATTCGGTATATTTTGAGAAAAATACCGCGAAATATATTTCTTTTATTCAAAATGGGTAGCGAGGTATCTCACAGTCGAGTACACTCGACTGTAGGTTTCTTACTTGTTTGGAATGTTTTTGGTAATCGCAAAGTCTATTCGGGTAGTTTCTTTGGGTCTGCCGGCCAATATGCAGGAGTGCCAGGAGAAACATAGTCGAGCTTGTTCTTAGCGTTGATAATGGCATTGTAGAGCTGCTTTCCTTTTGGAGTCACGAGACGAGATCCCCAGTGTGTGTGCTTGGCATTGTAGTCTCCTGCTGCTATGAAGTGGTCTCCTAGTGAGTTGAAAACTGCATAAACTAATCTTTAGCTATAGTGAAGCGAGGGGGCAGTATACGGCGGCTAGTGTAAGTTGGTTGCCAGAATTACTTTTATATTTGTGGCCTGTAGGTAGTTTTTAGCAAATTTGTTATGATAATGGTGCTTAATACGGCTTCTGATTAGAATTCCAGTCCCACCATGTGCTTTACCGTATGGATGATTTGTTACGTAGAAATTATATCCTCGTAGTTAAAAATTGTATTTGTTTGTAAGGTGTGTTTCTGAAAGCAGCATTTCGTCGATTTGATTATCGAGTAGGAATTGAGCTAACTCAAGTTTATGGTGCGTGAAAAATTACAAGAGTTTTACAATTATTATATTTTCCGCTGTAGAGTTCTCAATTTCAACTATGTTTATAATTCTATGCTAAGTTACATTAAGCCTAACTTAACTAGAGTGGCGAAGCGAGGCGAATTCGCTCAGAGAGCAAAACGAAAGCTTTATTGCGCTCTCGCTTCGCCCTAATTCTAATAACTTCATTTGACAACTTCATTATCTTAACTAATGTACATCAAATGCGCCAACACCGGCCCCGATGAACGGCTGTGCCTTCATGCTATTGGCAGAGGCGCCAATTTGTGAATTGGCCGTTTAAACAGCCCTCCTGTGCTGGTTCGCACGTCTGCGACGCGCACCGCCCCGTCCGCTCCCGGGTATACCGCCACGACTCGCCCCACCATCCACTGCATCGGCGGCTGATTGTCCTCTGCGACGACGACGAGCTCTCCGATTCGCAGATTTGGCTGCAACCGGTCCCACTTGGCCCGTGCCTGCAGGCCCAGCACATACTCCGGGACCATCGCTGCCAGAACGCTCGCTTGAGCGACGAGACAGCTCGCCATCGCCTTAAGCAACTCAGACCCTCCTGGTCCGGGGTCCGCGATGCTGCCGGTGCCACCAGTGGTCCGCCCACCAGTAGATGCCCGGGGTTAGCGCCTCGCCGTCGTTGGGGTCTTGGCTTACGGCTCCTAGCGGGCGGGAGTTGAGCACCGCCTCGACCGCCACGACCACTGTCTGCAGCTCCTCGAGCGTGAGCAGGGCGTTGCCCACCGTCCGTAGGAGTAGGTGCTTTGCAGACTTCACACCTGCCTCCCATAGTCCTCCGAAGTGAGGAGCCCTCGGCGGTATGAACGCAAATTCGCATCCGCTTCTTGATGCGAAGTCGCGAACTGCGTTCTCCTCGGCCTCGACTCGCCTCCTTAGCTCCTCCAGATGGCGACTTGCTCCGACGAAGTTCGTCGCGTTGTCGCAATGGACTCGGCTCGGACATCCTCTTCGACCAACAAACCTTTGGAAAGCCATTGTTGACAGATCGGATACAATTTCTAAGTGAACCGCTTTTGACGCAAAACAGACGAACAAAGCTATGTACGACTTGTACGGCGGCTTTCCGCGAATCCTATAGGTTGTCTCAACCGGGCCACAAAAATCTACGCCACAAATTGAAAATGGGCGGAGCGCTCGGAGTCGATCAGCAGGCAAATTTCCCATTATTTGCTTAAGCAACCGAGGTTTGCATTTAAAGCAACGGATGCATGATCGTACTGTCTGACGACAAAGCTCTTGAGCATTAACTAACCAAAGTCGTTCTCTAAGAATGCTCACGAGCGCTCTTGGGCCAGCGTGACAGTTGGTCAAGTGAAGGTACCTCACATAGCTGCGAGCAAATTGTGAGCGCTTCGACAAGAGGAGTGGAAACTTAGCATCATACGAAATAGGAGCATTTACCAGTCGCCCCCGACTCGCAACAACGAAAACGAACACCAAGATCCTTCATACTCATGTATGAAAGGATTGAGTCGTTGTAGACTCGAGCTCACACGTGTACTCTTACGAACCCTTTCTATATCGTCTCTGAATTCGAAATCCTGCATTACTTCTATTATTTTACTGAATGCTTCTTTCAGTTCTGATGCCGTTGGAACCAGTTCAAATTGAACTGTTTTCTCTTTGCATCTTCGAATGAAGCGGAACACATAAGCGAACACTCTCAACAGACTTGTGTGCGACGAAAACTTTCGATCGAGTCCACTAGATCTGACTTTACCACTATAGCTGTCAGTCCAACAGCTGTTTTGCGCACTTCCAAATTGCGCGTCTCTTCAGAGACGAAATGGTGGTTAACTGGCCATGCGTCGTGTGGTTCCATCAAGAATGACGGACCACTAAACCACATTGACGCGCACAGTTCAGTCACATCGTAACCTCTCGATACAATGTCTGCGGGGTTCTGCTTAGTTGGAACATGACGCCATTCCACGCTCTCTGACCACTCTTGAATCTCGGCCACTCGATTCGACACGAATGTCGCGAGAGTGGAAGGATGTGACCGGATCCAATGAAGAGTGACTTCCGAATCTGACCAAAGAACCGTCCGTTCAATTGAGATCGGATCAGCCTTCGGATGCGGTGGCAGAGTTCTGCAAGAAGGTGAGCTGCACACAACTCAAGTCTAGGAAGAGTCTTAGTCTTGAGGGGAGCTACTTTTGATTTTGAGGTTAGTAATGACACTTTACAACCTTCTGCAGTTTGCGTACGAACGTAAATACACGCCCCATACGCTCTTATTGAGGCGTCGGCGAAGCCATGTATCTCTATCGGTGACGTAGGCTCTGTGAACAAATATCGTGGCACTTTTATGTTTTGCAATTGTGTCAAATTTGACTTCAATTGCTGCCACGATGTATCCAAACTCAATGGTATGGATTCGTCCCACTCCAACTTTTGAAGCCAGAGCTCTTGAAGCAGTATCTTTGCTTTTATAATTAAGGGACTCAATAGGCCAAGCGGATCGAATAACCGCGATGTCACCGAGAGAATATTCCGTTTTGTCGCTTTAAGACCCATGAATGAATCGTCGATCCGGAATTGGAACACGTCTTCATTTGGCAACCAAATCACACCTAGAGTCTTGGTTGCGTCAGTCTCGGAGATCGTTATCGGCTTTGGTGTACTGTTTGATGCGGAGAACCCAGGAGCATTCGAGAACCACTTCGCAAGTTCAAAACCTGCTCCTAGCAGTATCTGCGACACTTCAGACTTAATTGTCTTCAGGTCCTCGACGCATGCGGCACCAGTCAACATATCGTCAACGTAGAAGTCTTGCCTGATAACTTCAGCTGCCATGGGGTGCGAGGATTTCGCAATCTCGCTCAGCTGGATCAAACACCGTATGGCCAAGAAATGGCGCTGGCGCAGTGCCATATGTTACAGTATTTAATCTGAATAATCTCAACGAGTCTGATGGATCTTTCCTCCACACTATGAGCTGATAGTTTCGATCTGCCTCGTGCACCATAACTTGGCGGTACATCTTTTGATGTCGGCCGTTAATGCATATTTATGCAATCGAAAACGAAGCAGAGTCGAAAACAGCTCTTCTTGAACGAAGCATCAAATACGACCCTCAGCTTTGTCGAAGTGCTTTGGGGCCGTAGTACACATTGGTGCGGAATAACATAGTGTGGTGTACTTGGAAGGATGTGACTCACTTCGGACATGTGGCCCATCTCTACATATTCTTCCATAAATTCCAAGTACATTCGCTTTAACTCGGATCTCGAGTTAAACGTTTTTCAAGCGACAAACCGCCGTTTAGCAACTTCAAATGAGCACCCAAGCTGGTGCGGATCTGATTTAAACGGCAGTCTTACTTCGAAACGACCAGACGGCAATCTTTTCACATTATTTGTGAAATGATCTTCACAACTTTGTTGTTCAGCGGAAAGGACTTTGGAGGGAGAGCGCACATCTTCGACAGTCCAAAACTTCAGCAAGGTCTTGTCAATCGAGCTCAAACTTTCTTCCTGATAGCTCAGATTGACAGTCATCTTCTGGTGAGGCTTGTCTTTTTGGAGGATTGGACACTCTGGACCTTGCTTGATTTGGCCAACGGACAATAGGTCAAAGAATGTTTCAGCGCCGATAAGAAGATCAATTTTCTGCGGTTTGAAGAAATAGGGATCCGCTAGCTGAATGTTGTCAGGTATCTTCCAGCCACTGACATTTACAGTGTGATCTGGCTGATAACCTGAGATCGATTTGAGGATCCATAAATCGATCGCGTATTCATTGCAGCCAACTCGCGACTTCACCACAGTGTGTATCTTTTCTTAACTTGAGAATGGATTCACCAATGCCAAGCAAGCTGATGCTGATGATGATGACGGTCGCATGCATCGCATGTGAAGTGGATGGACGATCAGGCTCAACAGCGGAGAGACTCGGGGGTGGTAACGCTCTACTATTTGTAGTCGCAGAATATATGTGCAGCAACGTATGATGTGAACGGCTGCACACACGACACTTTTGCCTTACATTTGGCGACAGTGTGACCCTTCCGAAGACAATTTATGCATAATGCAGTTGTTTTCGCGTAGTCGAATCTCTGTTTAACTGCCAAGGCAGCAAACATCGAGCAACTCACGATGGAATGATCTTCGGAATTGCAATATTCGCATATTTGGGTCTTTTGATCAATCTTATCTTTGAGCGTCGTACACGAAAACGAGCTTTATTAAGCTGTTTAGTGGAAACGGCTTGACTATCGGACTTTGTCGAATTCTCAGCTGACAAGTGCTGATATCGACGATTAAGCACAGTTTCACACTCACTCCATAATGGAATTTTCGTGTAATCTAGCTGCTCATCCCACTTCTTCTTTGTCATTGCATCAACTTTGTGCATGACCAGGTGAATAAGGATTGCATTTGCAATCTTCTTATCATCACCTATCGACAACAAAGATCCGTATATCGCAGAGACAGTGTCAATCAAGTTTCGCAACGCTGAAGCGGAGGGCTGCGAAATCTTTGGCAAATTGAAAAGAGCAGTGATATTTTCATTAAATATCAGACAATCATTGTCATATACTCTTTTCAAACTCGCCATTGCTTTCTCATAGTTGTCCTCGGTGACTTGAAACGCTCTCACCGTTCCAAGAGCCTCACCAGAGAGACAAGAAATGAGATGATTGAATTTCTCAATGCGCGGAATTGAATGGTCATTGTCAGCAAGAGTCTCAAACAAGCTTATGAAATTTTTAAATTCGGAATACTTTCCGCTGAACTTTGGCAATGAGAGTTTAGGCAGACGGGTACGAGGAGCGGCAATCGGCTGAATTGATATATTGGCGGATGAAGTATCGGTCAACGATTTCACCATCGCCTTCAGCCTTGCCTTTGCAGTAATGCAAATCTCTTCTAACTCGCACCGGTAATCGTCATATTCGTCAAATGTCTCAATTCTGCTTTGATATTTGAGAGCATTCTCAATATGCGACGACAACATCTCAAGCCTGCACTCTAGCTCTGTCAAATCTCGACCGATCGTGTCATCGAGAATTTGATTATTAACTCTGCAAATGCTCTTCACGCAAATAGCAAGTTTCTTTTAGAGCCTTCAAGAGTTTCTTTAGAATTCATTTTTATTTAGGTTATTAGAGGAGACGACAAAAAAAAATATAAAAATAAAATACAAAATAAATCTTGTTGCTTCCAACAAAAACAACGAAAAAGAAAATTAAAAAAAAATTATTATTATTTTTTTTTTTTGAATTATGTTTTTGAACTATTCTTTTATTTTTACTTAATTTTTTTTTTATTATTATTATTATTTTAAATTGTCCTAAGCTAACCACTAAGCTTTCTCGGACAATAATAGGGAGTACACGATTCGAGGGAGCAATCAAGATATCGCACTGATATGCTCAACCAACGAATGTAGGGAGCGAGTTCTAAGCGCTGCAAAGCGCGAGTTATACATTTGTCACCACTTACCACTTCCCCATCTCATTTGTCACCACTTACCACTTACCCAACACTAACACATACAAAGCATTCCATTAGATCGGGATTGCGATCGTCAATTATGTAAACATAAACATTCAAGCTTCCACTATAAACTAATAACCCAAACTGGGACTGCTAGCTTCTTTAACGTAAACATAAACAACCAAGCTTGCACTCTAAAGTCAGAATATGCTAACGTAATTATAAACAACTCAGACGGTTTGGCTGCCGCCAACATCCAAGTATAAAATAGCACTTCTTGCACAGCTTAACTTCAGTTTGTATCAATTCTCTGAATAAACCAGTTCAACTCTACGACACTGTGTACATTCTTATTTATTGAAATACAACTCATGTATATATATGTCAAACATATATAACTGGCGCAGCCGGTCTGAACGGACGGATAAATTAATAACACACTAAGAAGTAACATTTGAACTAGCTGAAAAGGCATAACAAGTGTTATCGAAAGTGAAAAAGTTAAAACAAAAAAACAAAACACACACTAAGAAGTGATATTTGAACTTAGCTGAAAAGGCATAACAATTATCGCCGAAAGTGAAAAAGTGTAAAACAATAGTGGCATAAAAGGACAAAGTCATAATTGTGCAACTAAACTAAAAACTAAACAATCCAGTGGCAATTTAACAATCAAAGATAAAAAATATATAAACTTTAAAATGGAAAACGAAAATATAAACGAAATGCAGAATTGCATTCAGGCTGTCACTCAAATTGTTGTTCAACAAATGCAACTACCAAATGTGAACTCAAGAACAAGAGCTAGAAACCAGATTGAAAAGGAAACTCGATATCTTCCAACATTTACTGGACAAGATGGTACTCTCCATGGATTCATTGCTTCAGTGGACCAGATTATGCAGGAATATGCAGATGATGCGGATCAGGTTTTCAGCGTTATATTCAACACGAAGATTCAAGGACAGGCAAGAACAGTTCTCACCATCAATACACCGACAACATGGGAGGGAATGTAAGGAGAAATTGCGACATCATTACCGGCCAAGAATGGACCAAATGGGTTTGACTAGGAAGATCAACAATCTCAGAGTGACATCTATTAAAGATTTAGATATTAAGGTAAGGTACATAGTGGAAGAAATAACAGACTTTGCTGTATTTGAAAATAATGAAAGCTTAGTAAATATATTAAGTTCACTATTGATTCAACGAATAAAAGAATTAGCTGCAGGCTCCATGGCAGTCTCGCTAATGCCATTAACAACAGTGCAAATGGTTAGAAATGAAATTGCTAAATATATCGGTCTAAATTTTGGAAATTTAAATCAAAGACTGTTAATTCGTAAAAATACCGAGAATGACTCAGGTAACAATATTGATCAAAGAAATAATAATAATAACAACAATAATAATAATAATAACAACAATAATAATAATAAAACAACAATAATAATGGCAATTTTCCAAAAAGTCAAAATACTAGGAGACAATATAACAATCAACAACAAAATAGGAATAACAATACTAATCCACAATACAATCATAACTATAACAATAATCAACAAAATCAGAATACTAACAATAATCCACATCAATATCCAAATAATAATTACAATAAAAATGAAAGTCAAAATGTTAGACAGAATCCCCAGAGGCAATGAGTGTTGATAATATAATTGATGAGGATAATAAAAGTACAACAAGTGAAATCCCTAAAGATTTTTTACCCAGTAGCCTCGGATGAAAGAAAAATTTTAATAGAAGGAACAATTGAAGATTGTAAATTTACTTTTTGTTAGATACTGGATCCACAATTAGTATATTAAACACAAATAGAGTGCAGGAAAATTTTACAAAATAATTGAAAAATATTCAAAAACAATTCATACAATTAATGCAAAGTTTGAAACTAATAATTACTTAGTTATGACAGAAGCACCAAGAGAATTTCAATATTCTCCACAAGTTCGTTCAAGATGGGTGGCTTTACCCTGGATAAATCATACGATTTTCTATTGGGTATGGACTTCATCCAAAGAAACGTTCAATTTATTGATTTCAAGAAGAAAACAATTAAACTGATAAATGATGCTGAAATTCCATTCCATTCCAAGCATCCTGAAGAGGCTTGTGTTTTGGAAGTAAGTGAAATTGAAAGCTTTAATTTAACAGATTTAAATTTAGAAGAAAAGGAAATTATTACCAATCTAAACAAAAGATTTAACAAGTTATACTATAAAGAAGGCGACCAATTGACAAATACAAATACAGTGGTACACAATATAAGAACAATAACGGACCAACCGATCAATTCGAAAATTTACAGGTGTTCTCCAAAATATGAAGAAGAAATTCGAAAACAAATTTTAGAAATGGAAAGAAACGGCATAATAAGAAAAAGCAGAAGTAAATACAGCTCACCTATATGCATGGTGCCAAAGAAAATAGATAATTCAGGAGTACAAAAATATAGATTATGTGTAGACTATCGTCGATTAAATCATGTAACAATACCAGACAAATATCCGTTACCTCTCATGGACTCAATATTAGACAAACTTGGTAGGGCTCAATATTTCAGTACATTGGACTTAGCAAAAGGTTATCATCAAATCTTGATGGCTGAAGAAGACATAGAGAAGACAGCGTTTGTTTCACCATTAGGACTTTATGAATACGTTAGAATGCCATTCGGACTAAAAACGCACCAGCAACTTTTCAAAGATTAATGAATGATGTTTTAAGAGATTACATAAACAAAATATGTGTAGTCTACTTAGACGACATTTTAATATTCTCAACAACGCTCGAAGAACACAAACATGCTTTAGAAAAAATTTTTAAAAACTCCAAGAACACAGATTAAAAATACAAGTAAATAAATGCTCATTTATGAAACAAGATACGGAATTTTTAGGACATGTACTCAGTAAAGACGGAATTCGACCAAATCCAAAAAAGATACAAGATATTTTAGCTATTCCAATCCCAAAAACAGAAAAACAACTAAAAGGTTTTTAGGCATGACTGGTTTTATAGAAAGTTCATAAAAGATTACTCAAAAATTGCATACCCTATGATCAAATATTTACAAAAAGGAAATAATATTAATAAAATGACCCAGAATTTATAGATTCTTTTGAAAATTTAAAAGAACTTATAAGCTCACATCCAATTTTGAAATTCCCAGAATTCGATAAACCTTTTACATTAACGACAGATGCGAGTGATTTTGCAATAGGAGCAGTGTTATCACAGCAAACTCAGCCAATAGCATTCGTATCTAGGACCCTAAACAAACACGAAAAGCAATACAGCGCGACAGATAAAGAATTTCTGGCAATTGTGTATGCCGTAGACTACTTTAGGCATTACCTATATGGCACACAATTTACAATTATAACTGATCACCAACCAATTATGTATCTAAATAAAAATACAAAGGGAAAGACCTCAAGGACAAACATCAAAGATGGATATTGAAACTACAAGAATTTGATTGTGATATCAAATATTTAAAAGGAAAAATAACAAAGTGGCGGATTTCCTCAGTAGGCAGGAAACAGCCCCGCTTATAGACAAAGAAAATATTAATGAATCAAATTTAGCATTGACAGACACAATTCACTCAGCAAACGAGAACGAACCAATAGATTTTTATATAACAGATGATATAGTTAATAAATTCAAAACTCAAATCATTATCACATATTTAGCAACAGACAGTATAATTAAAAATAAAGGCAGAAAAATTATTGAAATTAATCCAGCAGACGACAATTTAGAAATAGAACAGAAACTCTTAAACAATATTAATAGGGAACTATTGGCATATATTCAGAAGTACCAGATTCCATTTACTATAAAGTACAATGTATTATAATAGACAGTTTTAAAGACACGAAAAATATAAAATTCTTAAAATGTACAAAACGAGCAGTAGACATAAATGACGAACAGGAACTCCACAAACAAATAGCTTTATATCACACAAAAGAATCCCTACATAGTGGCATGAACGAGACATTTTATAGTTTGAAAGACAAAATTTATTATCCAAAACTTAGAGAGCACATTAACTTAGTTATATCCAACTGCACAAAATGTAGAGAAATTAAGTATGACAGGAAACCGATCAAAGCAAAATTCAATATCACAGAAACTCCTCAAGAAAAAAATAAAATAATTCATATAGACATTTTCCATATCAAACACCGATCATTTGTTACAATCATAGATAAACTTACAAAATTTGTAGCTGCATACAATATAAAAGATAGGAATTGGAGGTCAAAATTGCAAATTATAATAGAGCAATTCACAAAATTTGGCAAGCCCAACAAAGTTTCTTAAATAAAGAAAAAGTCGAGTTACATTTAACAAAACCAAACTCGCACACAGGTAACGCAGACATTGAAAGACTTCACTCCACGTTAATAGAAATTGTCAATAGCATAGATGCAGACACCTCGATAGAATCAAAAATTCAAATTGCTGTCAACACTTACAATAATAGGTATCACACAACTATAAAATGCTCCCCAAACGAAGCTAAAAATACAAAGAACTCACAAGACCTTAAAAGAAATAATAAGCGCTAACAAAGAAAAAATCATAACAAAACTAAATGAAGAAAGAGAACAGTATGAAGAAAAAAGAGAGGAAGGACCAATTAAAATTACAAAAGATTAAGACATAAAGATGAGCCGTATTTTAGATACGCCAAACTAGAAGATATTCATCCATGTAATATCAAAAGACCATTAAAAATGGAACAAAATTAAAATACATGCACATATACATTAACAGTTTTAGTAATAAATACATATATATATATAAATTTTTTCTTTTACTCGCACTTTCAGAATATTTTATTAATCACTTTAATGATTTTATCAATGACACATGCTAGACTGCATGTTGTCCCAATTCAAGAGGAGGCAGGATATGTCCCTATACATATGTATTCTACAGAAATTGTAAATGAAACTATTATAATTTTGCACATTATTGACATTAATCAAATCACAATAATAATCAATAAAATATACGACAATATAAAGAATATCGAAATAGCAAATAAGGAAACATTAATTGATGAAATAGAATTACTAAGGGCAAAAGTAAGCTCTATCACTCCATCAACACGAACAGAAAGAGGTATTTTTAATGGAATAGGCACCGTACATAAATGGCTATTTGGCATTATGAACAATGAGGACAGGGAAGAAATTATAGAACACTTAAATATAATAGATCAAAATAATCACAATGCAATCACTAACTTAAACCAACAAATTCACATTAACAACCATTTTAATAATACTATTAACACACTAGCAGGCATAATCCATCAAGACAGAAATATGATAGAACTTCTTTCAGCCAAAATGAATAACCAAACAAAAGAAACAATAAAAACATATTATTCAATGATCAAATGAGAACTTTAAAAAATATTGAAGAAAAATTAAATTATATTCAAGAAACCATTGCATCAGCAAAAACAATATATTTTTACCAGAAATATTATCAAAAGACGAAATAAATAAATTTAAAATAGATTTTTATAAAATTAAATTAATCAGAATGGGCATATTAAAATACAAAAACAACGCAATTGTCATGGCAATCAAGCTACCCAAAAACTTTTATAAAAACAGACATCAAACTCATAACTGCAATACCTAACAGCAACAATATTCAAATTGATCAAGAAAATTTACTAATTACTCAAATTTGTAATAAAATATACGATTATAAAGAAAATGTAATTTTAAGGGAACTAACATTAAGTAAAAGCTGCACAATAAACAACAATTGTAAATTCAAATTCAACAATAAATCCAGTATAGAACAAATAGATGATGAAACAATAATTGTAAGAAACAGTAAAAACGAAAAATTAAAACAAAATTGCGATCAAAGAAATATTACATTAAATGGAAACTACTTAATACAATTTGTTAACTGTAAAATTCAAATATTATCTGAAAACTTTTGCAAATGAACAAATAGAATTTTATGATAGATTTTTTACCCAACAAACTTATTGAACCAATCTTATAAAAACACAATAAACTTTGAACACTTCTCAATACAGAACTTTGAAAACTTACAAGAAATCACAGAGTTAAAATTTCATAAAAAATAAGTTATGGCATTTCAATTACATTTGCAATTATTATATTAATATTAATATTTTACTTGTGTATAAAATTAAGACCTAATAATATTCATGTTAATTTTAAAAGAATTCAGGAGAATTCAAATTCTGGCGATGGAGGAGTTATACATTTGTCACCACTTACCACTTCCCCATCTCATTTGTCACCACTTACCACTTACCCAACACTAACACATACAAAGATCGGGATTGCGATCGTCAATTATGTAAACATAAACATTCAAGCTTCCACTATAAACTAATAACCCAAACTGGGACTGCTAGCTTCTTTAACGTAAACATAAACAACCAAGCTTGCACTCTAAAGTCAGAATATGCTAACGTAATTATAAACAACTCAGACGGTTTGGCTGCCGCCAACATCCAAGTATAAAATAGCACTTCTTGCACAGCAAACCAGTTCAACTCTACGACACTGTGTACATTCTTATTTATTGAAATACAACTCATGTATATATATGTCAAACATATATAACTCGCGCGACAACGAAAAGTGCAAGCAACAACACAGACTACAGAGCGCAATGCACTGTGCAGATGCTGGCTTGCTAACGTATGTACGTGTGTATGTGCGCTGTTTCTAAGCGCCCGAAACGAAACGAAAATGCAAGCAACAACAACACGGAGCCGAAATGCACCGGTGCAGTGTTGGCTTGCGGGTATATATGTATGTATATACGTATGTGCGCTTAGCAACAGCACACAACTTACAGCGGCTACGAATCTGGTGACAAAGGGGCGACGAAAGCGAAAATTGCAACGAACTAAGAGAAGAAGTTCGATGCAATGGAAATAAATTTCCCCTAGTCACTTTCACTTAGAAAACAAAAACAATATTCTGCCTAAGCGGTTCACTTTTTATACCCGCTACCCATAGGGTAGAAGGGTATTATAACTTTGTGCCGGCAGGAAATGTATGTAACAGGTAGAAGGAGGCATCTCCGACCCTATAAAGTATATATATTCTTGATCAGCGTCAACAGCCGAGACGATATAGCCATGTCCGTCTGTCCGTCTGTCCGTCTGTGTGTCTGTCCGTCCGTCCGTATGAACACCTAGATCTCAGAGACTATAAGAGATAGAGCTATAATTTTTTTTCGACAACATTTGTTATGTTTGCACGCAGATCAAGTTTGTTTCAAATTTTTGCCACGCCCACTTCCGCCCCCGCAAAACAAAAAAATCGAATAACAAGCGTAATTTTAAAGCTAGAGTTCCGAACTTTGGTATATATAATAACTACTACAGTAGTTATGATTTCTGAAAATTTGGTTGCGATCAGATAAAAATTGTCGAAGTTATAAAAGAAATATTTTTGTATGGGCAAAAACGCCTACTTACTAGGGGTCTTAGTTGCTTTGGCTGACAATCTGGTATATTGTGCCGTCTATGGTATATTTTGAATGCGGTACTATGTCGATATACCAAATATACCATTTGGTATATTTTTAGTATTTTGCAGTATATTCGGTATATTTTGAGAAAATACCGCAAATTATATTTATTTTATTCAAAATGGGTAGCGGGTATCTCACAGTCGAGTACACTCGACTGTAGCTTTCTTACTTGTTTAAATTAAAATATAAAATTTAAAAACAAATGCTCTACTATTACGTATGTGCCAAGAATTGAAAGCGTCACTAGAATTTTGCAACTTGGCAACCAATTCAGTTTTTCGCTTCCAATTTTTCGCACAGTACCTGAATTGGCGATCTTTAATGATCCCAGCCACTTTCCTCTGTGTATTCTGCTTGGTGCAGGGTATCCTCCAGCGATGATGCCGAAAAATCCACCGATGACAAACACAAAGGAGATCACAGCACTGGCACAAGACAATTGTTTATATTTTATTATATTTGCGACCGGCGCGAATGTGTTTTGTTTTGTTTTCTATTTTTCAATCACTCACGTTCAACAACAATTAGTGTCCACCCGGGGCGCCATGAAAAATTACAAGAGTTTTTGCAATTATTATATTTTCCGCTTTATTCGCGAACAAAGAGACTGGACCTAATTGTTGTTGTTAGACGACGAAAACGAAAACGGAGTAAATGATGACGCGCTGTAGAGTTCTCAATTTCAACTATGTTTATAATTCTATGCTAAGTTACATTAAGCCTAACTTAACTAGAGTGGCGAAGCGAGGCGAATTCGCTCAGAGAGCAAAACGAAAGCTTTATTGCGCTCTCGCTTCGCCCTAATTCTAATAACTTCATTTGACAACTTCATTATCTTAACTAATGTACATCAAATGAGCCAACAGTGCGAAACGCCGTTAGCGTTCCACGTAGAGATCCGTAGGGAGTCATTATTTGGATTGTTGTGTAACCAGCATTTGAATCAATAGATATTTGTTTCGTATTAAATCGTGCATAGTTTTGCGCATAAATGACATTAATTCTGTTAGGCTTTTTGTAAGCTGCATATCATAGCATCGAAGTTTCTTTTTGGCTGCTCCGGCGATTGATGCTGCTGAGCCATGTTCGGTTCTGGGTATGCTGATTGCAGAAATGAACTTTTTGTGGCAGGGGTAGCCGGTCCTGATTCTAAAGCGCTTGCGTATGTCACACTTTGTCAGAGTTAATAGGTCCTAGTGAGGATCTGTCTACAATCGAGAAGAAGACTTCAGGGTTTGATCTGGAGACTTTCAACGTTTTATTTTGGGTGCGGCGGTAATTCCTCTATGATGGATGCGGCTTTTCAAATCCTTATAAACTGGGCAACCTCTATAGTTAGCAGTGTGATTGCCACCGCAGTTGCCGCACTTTTTCGAGTTGCAGTCATCTTTGCTCGCTGGGCGGTGTGCGGAGTCATGAAGCTCTCGACAAACTATACACACCGGGCGCAATTTGCAGTATGACCTTGTATGACCATATTCTTGGCAGTTCGCACATTGTACCGGACCATTGCGTTTGTGCGGTTCCTCAACTGTAATTCGGCGGTGCAGAAGGAACTGAAGATTATATATAGGGTGCACTTCGTATTTCTTCAGGGGCTTATTTTCTGGCTCGCGCTCAACCTTAAAGAGTGGCTGCGGCTTTCTATCCCTGTTAAGGATATTGAAGACTGTCTTTGCGCTAAATCCCTTCTCTTGTAGTGCCATTGTTATCTCTGCAGGCGTTACTTCGGATTCTATACCCTTAAGCCAAGATTTTGAATCGGTTCGAGTTCATGTCCGTTTCTATTGCAGCTAGGCTAGCATTGCCACGGGTTATTTTGCGTTGAGAATTTAGAGGGTTCATCTTCCTTTTAATTTGAATGTAGCGATCCATAATAAAATGGTGCCCGAACGTTGAGCTGGAGTTGTGTTAGAATAAAATGTCAGTCGTCGGGCATGAAAGCTATTACGCAACCAATTAGCGATCCAGAATCTAGGTATCGCATCCCCGCGCTTCCGGTTACCTTTTCATATTCCCATTTCCTTCCTCAACCGCCATCCAAATCTTTAGTAGTGTAGTGTGTCAGCTGTTTGATTATTCGGAAGTATAGGTATTCTGCTAAATCTTTCGTGGAGCCCAACCAATAGTCAATCAAGTTGGCCAATATAATACTAACCATAGTTAGTAGTCTCTAAAGCTTATTCGAACTTGTCATCTCATCACTCTGGAATGTTAGAATTAACCTCAGGTTGATCTAAACCAAGTGATAGATTTCAGTTATCAGTAAGTTTTGTTTTTCTGTTTGAATGAGTGAGAAAATTGAGATTGTTCTTGTTGGATTATTTCGACAAGTTCCTCTTTTCCTTCATCAACTAATCAAAGAAGTTTATAGATTCAGTTCATTTGCTAAGAAGTTTTGCAGGATATATATTTGTTATTATGCAACAAGTAATAAAGGACAAGTCCCAATTAAAAGATTTTTGTGAGAAAATAAACAATATTGTTGAATATTATCTTCTGAATTTAAATAATATTGTTGAATATTATTTATTGTTGTTGTTATTATATTATTGAATATTATTTTCCGAATTTAAATTGTATAGAAAACAAATTTCATTTTGGCAATTATGCGTAGTACAGAGGATTTAGTTTCGATAAGCAACGTGGCCCAAGAATCCATTGTCTGCACTATTTGCAACGACGTCAATTCTGAAACGGCTTATACCGAAACACGGTGTAAATATAAATTTCATAGATGCGAGTAAGGTGCGAGTAATAATCCCGCCGGAGCTATTCCCAGAAATCGTCCAGTAACTAAGTCGATCAATAGAAACACCCAAAATACACGCCAATCAGTTGGATCTGCAACTAGGCGAGACTCGGGTATATTCGTTCCTATTAGTAATGTGAGTAATGAGGATCACATTCAACAAATGATATCAAGTTCTTTAGAAGCTCATGGAACAAGTATTGCTGCAGCAGTGTCTGAGCAAATTAACACGGCTTTACGTAACTTGAATCTTTCTTCCTTTCGAAGAGGATCTCGAGACGAGTCACAGCTCGAATGGGATAACGAGATTCCTGACAATGTGCCAAGAGCAAATGACTCTAATTCGAGAAACAGAGCCTCAGATGGACGTACGAACGTGGTGACTACTCCACTGATAGGCCTGACCGAATTTCAATGTTATTTCTAATTGGAAAATTAAGTTTTCTGGTTCAGCCAATGATCTTCCTATCGAAGATTTTATATATCGTATTAATTGTCTTACGACCCAATATTTCAATGGCAGCTTCGACGTGTTGTATCAATTTGCCAATTTACTCTTTTCCGGTTCTGCTCTTTCCTTTTATTGGCGAGTTCACAAGACAGCAGGTCATATGAATTGGTTTGAGCTATGTAATAAGTTACGAGAACGTTATCAAGATCAAAGATCGGATCGAGATATTATGCAGACTATGAGACACCGAAAGCAATTAACCGATGAGACATTTGATGACTTTCTGGATGCGATGGTGGCTATCGCAGATCCTCTCAAAAACCCGTTGTCGGAGTTTGATATCATAACAGAAGTCAGACATAATCTGAGATCTGATTTGAAGCACGAGTTACTGCATATGGATACACCTAGTCTAGCTATATTGCGAAGAGAATGCCGTAGACACGAAGATTTCTTTAGAAACACGCTTATGACTTCTCTACCTGACACGACTTTACAACCCCTGACATTTCTTATCAATCACCAGATGTAAAATTTTATCGATCGTTCAAGCCATATCATGAACGTTTGCGAGATTATCGTTTGCGTCGAGCAGAAATTTTTAATGCCAACGCATTGTTTTCAAAAGAAGCCGTTCTTCTCAACGACTGAAAGCATTTTGGGAAAATAGACGAAGATTAAAATGCTTTACTATTTCCACTATAGTGCACAAGAACAATGATATTCGTCCGTTGACACAGATTTGTATTTTCGACAAATCTTATTTAGCTCTCCTCGATAGTGGCGCTAATAAAAGTGTGATTGGACATGCTCTTGCTGAACACATTATCTCTATGAAACACAAATTTAAGAAAATTAAAGGTTTTGTTCATACTGCGGATGGTTTAAAGCAAACTGTTGCTGGTACAGTTAGCATTCCCATCACTTTTAATTCTCAGATTAAGGATTTCGAATTTTTGCTCGTACCGTCCATTAAACAAGATGTGATTTGTGGTATGGATTTCTGGAAGGCCTTTGACATTTCCATTTCGCCTTCGTTCACTATCAATGAGATCAAAGCTGAGTCGCCAGTTGATTCATCTGTCCTTGATCTTTCTGTGTCGCAGAGAGCTAAATTGAATTCCGTAATCGGATATTTTCCTTCATCAGAACGTGATGGCCTTGGTGAAACCTCACTCATAGGCAATATCAAACCCATTAAGCAAAGATTCTACTCTTTGTCGCCAGCTAAAGAAGTTGCTGTGCGAAGAAGTAGACCGAATGATTAAGATAGGCGTAATCGAAGAAGCTCCCACTTCGCCGTGGTCTTCTCCTGTCACGTTAGTCGTTAAACCAGGGAAGGTTCGATTCTGTTTAGATGCTCGCAAATAAATAGTAAAAGATGCCTATCCCATGCCTATGTTGGATGGTCTCTTAAGTCGACATCCTTCGGTGCAATGTACGTTTGGATTCGGATTCTCGTCCGAAAACTGCTTTGCCAACCGACCTCTATATCAATTTAAACGTATGCCTTTCGGTCTTACTAATGCTCCTCAGACTATGTGCAGATTGATGGAGCAAGCTATACCGTATCAGTTAAAATCGCATATATTTGTATATCTTGTGACGAACACCACGAGGTTCTACTCGTCTAAGCCTACTCTGTCTAGCTAACTTGCCGGCTCAGTTCAGGGCTGGGGTGGGTCTTTGGCTTCGACTGGGTAGTAAGTCATCATAAATTAAAGTGTAGACAGAGTGTAATACTAGGGGAGAGGGACAGTACTCATTTCGCATTCGCTGTTTAGTTAACAATAGTGCTTGATTTATTGAGCTTTTATTTATCGTTACGTTAATTTGTTTTACTTAAACGGTTGTCTTCATGACTTAATAATACGAAAGATGGGTAACCAACACGGACCAACAAGGAAACGAGGGCTTCACAAGCACAACCCCAATCAACTATAATTACAGACACGGCTATGCCGTACTTACGCACTTTCCATCGATGTTAGCAGGCCTGATGAACTGATGAATCCGTCGTAGCACATATGAATGTTGATGATAGCTGTTAAAGATGATAAAGGGTTATGGATATCAGGCTATCGAATCCCTATGTACCCCATGTTGGCTGTATAAAGGGAAGAAATGAGTTAGTTGATTTTGACAAGTACTAAATTCAAATTCAATTTAACTTTTCAGTTTTCAAACCATGTTGGCACTCTTAGTGCATTTTACGAACGAAAACAATCAATGCAGATGGTACTGGCGTGTTTTGTGGAGACGTAGATCTCTCGCCGGAAGATCAACGCTCCTTTGAACGTCTCTAGTATCGCCTTCGCTGAGCCGCTATCGAATATTATTATTATGTGGCCATTACAACCCTTTTATCGGGTCTCAGCCTGAAGCGCGATGTGCCACCACGCGGCTCTGTCCTGAGCGCGCCTTCGCCAGTTGGTAACACCAAGTGTGGACAGGGTTTCCATCACCTGGTCCTGCCAACGCGTTCGGGTCGTCCTCTCCTTCGTGTCCCAACAATCATCGCATCAAACACCTTACGAGCCGGAGCATCTTCATCCATACGGGCAACGTGGCCCAGCCAGCGAAGTCTTTGAGATTTCACTCGACTGGCCACGTCAACATCGCCGTATAGCTCATACAGCTCGTGGTTGTA
>NW_026869444.1:0-20179 GCF_023558535.2 Drosophila nasuta
CACAGTAAGTGTTTATGAGGCGGAAATTAATTAGATAAGGCAAAAAGAAAAAGAATAAATAAAGAAAAACTAAAAATAATTAGCCTATAAATATAAAATATGATCTAGCATAAATATAATATAAATAATTATTTTTGGGATTGAAAATTACTAATACTTTATGAATTTTGCAATAAAAATGACTTCATTAAGAATGATGGAAAGCACAATGAATATAGGCAAACATGATCTATTTTTTAAACAGAAAAGCTCTGCGCAAGCAATTGTATGAGGATCAGCTGATGACTGTCACTCAATGCAGGCCGGTATATGAACACCTTACAAGGTCATTGACCGCTGGGACTGCAGTAGCAGCTGTAGCAGCGCTACGGTGAGATGCACCAAAATGTCTAACTTATATGTATATAATCAATTAGTAAGAGTGAAACAGACTTACTTGTGTTAGTGACTGTCTGTGAGAAACTGTGGATAAGTAGTAACAAGAAAGCTTCTGCGTATGCGTAAAAGCTGGCTGCTATGATCTGCTAGTGCAATTCCATACAAACATTCATATGTACATACAAATGTATGTAGGTATGAGTGTACCTACTTTGCAGGCAATGCAGAAACATTTCAATTCTTATTCTCATTACACAATCAAATGCATGTTAACATTTAATTCAATACATTTGCTTCTCAGCAATTCAAAATTCGACTCTAGTTATCGTCACTATGGTTTCCTTTTAATTAAGAGCATAGTCCCGTCAAGAGCGCCACACGCCACGTTCCAACTTTCGTCTTTCACTTGTGCTTGCCCAATGACGTAGATACCTCAAATCTCAGAACCATACCATTAACTCACACATCTCAATCGAATATTGGCATATCAATCATGCATAAACTTTGCATCCGCCAGGTTATTTCCATTCGAATTCTCAAACACATCCGCCATTCACAAAAATTTTCTTATCGAAGTCTATTGCAACTTCATTTCAACCATTCCATACGCTATATGGACATTTTGTTAATCACATAACATATCCTCTCACACGGATATATTATAACCATTTCAACAATTCTCAGGCGGGCACTCCAATTCACTCGGAACATAACCATCTGGCATCTTTCGCAAATCTTCATGACAATATTTATAAGTTCTCTTATTATGTAATGACTTCAAGATATATCTATCTCCTTCTAAAACTTCACTAACGTTCCTTTAAACTTTGCATCCAATTTAGTTTTGATGCCGTTCTTCGTTTTTCAGTAAAACAAAATCTCCAACTTTATATGGTTCAACTCCTGCTTTATTTTTATCGAACCTTATTTTGTCGTAACTAGCTTGATTATTCATATTTTCAATTGCCCTATCTCTAGTATTAACTTTATCTACCTGTATCATACGGTGGAATCAAGCCCAAAGGACGAGCCTCCTTGCCGACAAGCAACTCTAGGGGATTTGCCTTGGTTGCACTACTAACTGTGGAATTCAAGGCAAGTTGTACCTCACCTAAAGCATCTTGCCAAGATCGGTAACTTGATTAAACCGCTGACAGTAGGTTCTTCAGTGTACTCATCACACGTTCAACTTGACCGTTTGCACGGCTTCCTCCTGTAGCTATAAGATGAAGCTTAATCTTCTGTGATGTACATAATTCTGAAAATTTCCCACTAGTAAAACATCTACCCTGATCAGCTTTAATACGCTGCGGTATTCCGAACAAAGAAATAGATGATTTCATTGCCTGAATACAACTGTCAGAATCTAATCTTAGAGTATGGAACAAATAAACAAATTTTGTTAAAGCAACAATTTGTACTATCACATATTCCTTAAGATCATTCTTCCCACTTAATTTTCCAGTAATGTCGATATGTACCGTGTGCCACGGCACACTCACTTTTGGAATTGGATGTAACTCGGCTTGTATCTTTCCAGATGAACCCTTAACAGTTTTACATGTAATGCAGCTTTCGACAAACTTTCTAACATATTTATTCATCTTAGCAAACCAATAATATTGATAAGTCTTGTCAAGAGTCTTTTCCATCCCAAATGCATGATGGACTCGTGCACTTGATTTATTACTGACCATCGAAATGCATAGGGCACTACTGGCAAACAACGGGTTCTTCCATTTCTCTGAACTTTACGAAACAAAACACCTTTTCTCAACTCATAAGTCTGTGCAACATCATCTGTTAACTCTTTAGAGTTAAGTTTGTTAATGATATCAGTGATTTCAGAATCCTGGTGCTGTTCAGCAGCAAGCCAGTCACTAGAGATTTCTGCCAAGTTTACACGCTTTTCAGGGACTAAAGACTTTTCAATTTTGGTTGCTTCCTGAATATGATTTCTCGATAAAAATCCACATGTGCCATGCGCTTTCCTTCTCTATATTCGATTTTGAAATCAAACGACTGCAAATACGCCCACCAACGATGCACTCTTTGTCCGCGATGATTTAAGAGAATTACAATCAGTATACACTGCAAACGTACGACCGACTAAATAATGACGGAACTGTTTAACGGATTCTACCACTGCCAAGGTTTCTAATTCGTATGAATGGTATCTAGACTCGGCAGGGAAGTAGTTTTACTAAAATACTCTATTACATGAGGACTACCATTGATTCGATGCATTAACATTGCACCATAAGCGTAAGAGCTAGCATCTGTGTGTAACTCTATTGGATGTTGTGGATCAAAATAACAAGTACAGGCTCATTTATAAGGATAGCAATAATATTTTTCTAATATCTTCCAACTCGCTATTCCAATTAAACACACTTTTACTCGAAGTTAAGGAATATATCGGTTTCATAATCTGTGAGAACGGAGGCACGAATTTTCGAAAATAAGACGCCAATCCTATAAACTGTCTTACGCTACGAACGGTTTGCGGTGGTGGCAAGGAATTTAACGCAAGAATTTTTCGCGGATTAGGCCTTAACTCTCCAGCTCGTACCTCATACCCCAAGTATTGTACAGTAGTTTTAAGAATCCACATTTTGCTATGTTAAAAGAGAATCCCGCTGCAGTCAATACATCCAAAACAATCCTCAATCTTTGCATACCTAATTCTATGGTAGATGACACCACCATTATATCGTCCATATAGACTATTACATAAGAATATGCAAGATTTCCCAATGCGTTTATAATAGCTCGCTGGAAAACAGACGGGGCGTTCTTGAGGCCAAATGGCATTGTCAGATACTCATAGTGCCCATCAGGTGTAACAAACGCGGTATATTCAACAGAATCGGGATGAATGGGTATCTGATGGTATCCACTCCAGGCAAGTAAAATATTTTGCACCCGCTAGTCTAGCAATCTCATCGGTAATAAGTGTCCGAAACAGTATTGTTGTTCAGTTCACGATAGTCAACGCAAAGTCGATCGGATCCGTTCTTCTTTTAACCAAGAGTATAGGACTAGCATAGGGAGAACAACTAGGTCGAATAATGTTACAGTTTAACAATTCCGTTATCCTTTCACGTACAATTTCTTTTCATTTGGACCCAAACGATATGGACGCCGCTGTACATTTTGTTTGGATCAATTAATCTAATAGTCATTTCACGCGTATTAACCTTTGTGCAAGGGATTCCATCAAGAAATGCAGCTGAATAGTCTTCAAGTAATTTAAGTTTTCTTGTCATTACCAATCATTTCAGTATCAACATTAAGTAACAAGGCAGATGGCTCAGATACTTTGCAAACGTTTACAGATTTAGACTTAACAAATTCAAATTTATCAGATGTCAAGATGATTTCGTATCCCTGACTAAGGATTTCCCTACCAATTACAATATCATTTGTGAGATACTTATCTGCTATGACGTGAAACAGTATTTCTACAATATTTCCATTAATAATACAGATAGATAGTTTTTGTAGCTTACTGGAAATGCCAGCGTCGCCAATACCTCGTATTATGACAATATTATTAATAAGTTTGCCATCAAATTTACCGGCAACACTACTTCGAATAAGCGAGCATTCTGCTCCAGAATCAAAGCAAATAGGAAAGATCTCACCCTGATGTGTCAAAAGTCCTTTTGGCTCAGCCACAAAACATTGATTACATTTCTTCTCAGTAACTGCTCCAGATTTAGCTGCATTGTTCGTGCACCGATTCGCAAGATGCCCAAGTTGTCCACACCGGTAACAGGTCACATTCTGCAAATCGCGATGCTGTTTATTCTCCAATCCAGAACGATTTAATTTACACTCCGCCATTTTATGTCCTGGTTTCTTGCATAAGTGGCACACAATTTTGGCTCGCTTGCTGTCGCCGCTATTACCATCAGTACTTCCAGCACTACGCTTTTGTCAAATGTAAATGCTTTCAGTTCCATGGGGAGTTGACTTCTAGTTTGTACATTTGACGAGAACACCATACGCTGCAAACGGTTGCCAAAATTGGCCATGTGCGCAAGTACGGTGGATACAGCTATTTCCTCGACGTTCATATTGCGTCATTTTGTGGTCAATGACGTCACCATACGGCTTGCGTACACTGCAGGGCACTCACTGTAGGCTGGAAGGCTGTTCAGCATATTCAGGAACATAGCTGCCGACGTTTCCTTAATCTCGAAACGCTGTATAAATAGTTCTTTAAACTGCTCCCAATTAATGCCGGGATAGCAGATCTGTGCAAGCCACGCTGAAGCACTGCCCTGCATGCAACTACTCAACATCATGATAAGTGCGCTGCCATTAATCTGCTGTTCGTCCATAATAATGCTTGCCGTTGCACACCATTGAGTCGCATCAGCTCCAGTTACATCTGGGTTAAATTTTGGCAAAACCACTTGATTTTGTGGACGCACAGACGCTTGCATAGCTTGTAACGAACACGTCTTGGGCGTCGTCTTATAATAAGACGACCCGTTCAGTGGGCAGCCAACTGGAAGCATACTCTGCCTACATTGTCGACTAAAGCTCAGGGAAAGTGGGGTGGGTCTTTTGCCACCTAGTAAGCTACCGTGCCACACAGATAAAAGAAGGTAGACAGAGTTAAGACGGGAACAGACAGGATAGGATATCAACCGATAGACCGGTTAAGAAGTATATGCATTCAATATATATAAATATGAAGAACGAAGATGGTTATGTTCTTCTTCTTTACCCTCCCAACTTGTAAAAGCTTCTGGCTCTATGCCTTTACCCAATTTAAGCAACAACAAGTAATATCAGGTGCCCATTACTTTTATAATTTATTTCGACTTCATGATTATTCAAAGAGATTAATACCAAAAGAATTCAAAAATACTATAATGCATGTACATAACTTAATTTTATGCATTATTTGCCTACTTTATTAATTTTTGCCTAGTATTTCCTAATAGGATGGGTATGAATATAATACTAATAAGAATAATAATAACAAAAATAATAGCTGTCATATACAAATTACAAAGCGATTTTGTGCGGCTATGCCGTACTTACACATACTCATTATACGCTGATTTTTATACTGCATCGATATCGACAGGCCTGTGATGATTGATGAGTTGATGAGCTGGAGTGAACTTCAAAAAGGATTAGAATATATAACAGCTTTGATATAATATTATATACATAGCATACCCATATGAGGACTTACTATTGGATTATATCTAACTTAAAATATAATACTAAATATAAAATTTACATTTAAATTCAAATATGAATTATATTTCAATACTATTTTTAATTGAATTTATGTTATTTTGTTGAACATTTTGTATGGACAAGAAAATTTGTATACGAGAAAAGAAACGGCAACCAAAGGCGGCAGTGAGTGCAACAGCCGCTATCGGCGGCGTCAGAAGCAACAACGAAAATCAGCAGTGGCCTCCAGTGACAATCGCACTGTCAACACAACATCCAATCAGGGATGCGACGACGAGTGGCGGCAAAGATTTCAATGCCGACGAGTGGTGCGGGCTCGGCAACACATAGCAGCGAGTCGTAGCAACGAGTCTGCGAAACGCGCAGCCCCTCAGCAGCGCATGGCGCAACTTCCTCACTGGTAACGAGAGGCGGGCACGATCAGCTCTATGCTAATCCGTTCTCTCTCAAAAGAGAGTTTATCCGAAGCTTGGGTTCCTTCTGGAACCGTTTTACGCAATAATACATGGCGTCGCTTCTACAGCCTCTTGCTGTCCTCGGCGTCACTAAACTGGTGACTCAGAGGTGCAAATATCTAGGCGTATGGTGGCAACTCCCTTTGCAAAGTTGTTGCCACGCATGGCGCTTGGCGCAGAGGCCTCTGCGGTTACAGATCGGTTGATGTGTGCGGTACTGTGGTCGTTGCCACGTGATCCTACACCAGGAAAAACGTACCAATTAAAATTATGAAATTTGGTTATCTCGCTACGTACCTTGTAAAACCAACAAGAGCGCCAAAGAAAATCAAAACAATGCACTTTGAAAAGTGCGCACTCCCGAACAACACCAATAAAATATATATATAATATTATGACGGATGCCGTCAGATTTATTTTTAATATTTTTCTGCCGCACAACTTGTCTGTTGCTTTCGAATTGAAAAGAGATGGTCTAGCCTAGATTAAGCGTGAATATCGATATTGCTTGATTAATCTAAGTTAGATATCGATATTATTTAATACGATACTTTTGAATGGCAAAAGTGATCCTGCCAACTCACTGCAAATATTCGATAGATAATTAATAATACTATTAATTAATAATACTAACATCTGTTGGCGAGTGCATCAATCATCGAATGCAGATGTTATCGCGAACAGCTGTTAGCTTGCACAACAGTCGCGTCGCAAATATCGATACCGCCATACAATTCAAATTCAAACCAATTTTCTTTTATTACGAGCGTTGATTCCAACCGGAGCTAACAGCTTGTATTAAATTTTGTTGATGCATTGCTTAATGCAAAATTCCGTTTGACCACTTGTTGTCCAACTTCAAAAGAACGTGGTCTACTACGCAAATTATACATCTGCTGATTTTTCTCATTAAGCCATTGTGAGATGTTTTCAAAGTCTGCACGAATCTTCTGAAATTGATCAATTCTATTTAAACCTTCCGTTCCATCGCTAAAGCAAGTCAAGATTTCTAAGCAATTTAAAATCTTGACCGTGTGTAGTCATATGTTGTCCGAATACTACAAGATATGGAGATATACCAATCGACTGGTGTATGGAATTTCTTAAAGCCGCATTGATAATTGGCAAATAAATGTCCCACACCCGCCGATCACTCCGTATATAAGCTCTTAGGGCTGCGTTAATAGAGCGATTAACTCTTTCGGCTGCATTTGATTGCGCAGCATACGCACCTGTTCTTATATGCTGAACTCGAATTTGGAAATAAAGTTAGTGAAAGTAAAGTTGAGTGCCATTGTCGCTAACTATAACTTCCGATACTCCAAAACATGCAAAGATATCATCTCTTAAATAATTGATAATAACTTGCGATGTAAATTTCTTTACTGGTTTAAGAAAGGTAAACTTAGAAAAATGGTCAAGGATGATGAAAATTCCTACGTTGCCTTGTTTAGTGCGCGGAAAGGACCAATAAAATCGATGTATAACCTCTGAAAAGGTCTGTCACTCGGTACTTTATTTCCCATCGGAGGTTTTAAGTTGCACGTTGGATATTTAGTGGTTTTACATATATCGCAATTTTTAATATAGTTACGAACATCGACAACCATCTTGGGCCAAAAGAATCTCCTTCTCAGTCGTTCTAAGCATTTAGCTATGCCAGACTAGAAAGAAGTTGGCTGATCATGAGCAGCTCTGATCACTGATTGTCGTAATTCGCCTGGAACGAATAATTTCCAACAATCCTGATTAAATGCGCAACGATGATAAATGAATTGGTCGATTACTTGAAAATCAGGTAAAGCAGCTTCTTGATAGCTATCTCTTAACTTATAATATTCAGGTGATTGAAAGGCATCGGAATCGAGATTTATTTCCGGGAACAGTTCTAACTCTACTGCTGCGATTTCTGTCACTTCTTCGAAGGATCTAGAAAGTGCATCAGCTACTACATTTTCACTTCCTTTTCTGTGTGTTCAATATCAAAAGAAAAGCCCTGTAATTTAATTGCCCATCGAGGCAGCCTCCCACTCAAGTCTGATTGGTTCATTAACCAACGTAGGCTTGCGTGATCAGTAACGACTTTAAAAGACTGTCCTTCGATATACATTCCTAAATTTTTTATTGCAAGAACAACCGCTAAGCATTCAAGCTCAGTCACTGTATAGTTTCGTTGGGCTTTATTTAGCTTTTTGGACATACAAGCGATGGGTCTCTCGCTTCCTGATTCATCCACTTGAGCTAATAAAGCGCCTACTCCATAAGACGAAGCGTCGCATTGTACAACGAATGGCTTTGAATAATTCGGATGAATTAGAAATGGAGCAGTACACAGCTTGCGTTTTGATTTCATCAAAGGCCACTTTAGCTACGTCATTCCATTCATACGATTTTCCTTTTAATAATTCAGTTAGGGAAATATGACTGTAGAATACTGGGAAATGAATCGCTGATACCATCCAGTCATACCTAAAAATCTTCTTAGTTGTTTCCGTGTTTTTGGAGCTGGGAACTCATCCACTGCTTGTATTTTGTTAGGGTTTATTTGGAGAGTACCTTCTCCTACAATATATCAAGGTAATCTACTTGGCGTAAAACCAAACTGACTTTTTCCGACATTTATCGTCAGTCCCGCTTTTATGCAATTGTGTAGCAACTGTAGACAAATGCTCCAAGTGCTCATCAAAACTTGCTGACATGACTAGCAGATCATCAAGATATACAAATATATGCGATTTTAACTGATACGGTATAACTTAATCCATCAATCTGCACATAGTCTGAGGAGCATTAGTAAGACCAAAGGCATACGTTTAAATTGATATAGAGGTCGGTTGGGTATTGTAAAAGCAGTTTTCGGACGAGAATCCGAATCAAACGTATTTGCCAAAATGCGTCTTTTAAGTCGATTTTCGATATGCATTGCACCGAAGGAAGTCGACTTAAGAGACCATCAACATAGGCATGGGATAGGCATCTTTTACTGTCGCCGCGTTGAGTTTGCGAGCATCTAAACAGAAATCGAACCTTCCTGGTTTAACGACAAACGTGACAGGGAAGACCACGGCGAAGTGGGAGCTTCTTCGATTACGCCTATCTTAATCATTCGATCTACTTCTTCGCACAGCAACTTCTCTTTAGCTGGCGACAAAGAGTAGAATCTTTGCTTAATGGGTTTGATATTGCCTGTATCAATATTATGCTCTATGAGTGAGGTTTCACCTAGGCCATCACGTTCTGATGAAGGAAAATATCCGATTACGGAATTCAATTTAGCTCTCTGCGACACAGAAGATCAAGGCCAGAGGAATCAACTGACGACTCAGCTTTGATCTCATTAATAGTGAACGAAGGCGAAATGGAAATGTCAAAGGCCTTCCAGAAATCCATACCACAAATCACATCTTGTTTAATGGACGGTACGAGCAAAAATTCGAAATCCTTAATCTTAGAATTAAAAGTGATGGGAATACTAACTGTACCAGCAATAGCTTGCTTTAAACCATCCGCAGTATGAACAAAACCTTTAATTTTCTTAAATTTGTGTTTCATAGAGATAATGTGTTCAGCAAGAGCATGTCCAATCACACTTTTATTAGCGCCACTATCGAGGAGAGCTAAATAAGATTTGTCGAAAATACAAATCTGTGTAAACGGACGAATATCATTGTTCTTGTGCACTATAGAGGAAATAGTAAAGCATTTTAATCTTCGTCTATTTTCCCAAAATGCTTTTCAGTCGTTGAGAAGAACGGCTTCTGTTGACAAACAATGCGTTGGCATTAAAAATTTCTGCTCGACGCAAACGATAATCTCGCAAGCGTTCATGATATGGCTTGGACGATCGATAAAATTTTAAATCTGGTGATTGATAAGAAATGTCAGAGGGTTGTAAAGTCGTGTCAGGTAGAGAAGTCATTATGTTGGAATCCCAGGCTAGTGTCGGATGTTCCTCGTTTGAATTTGGAGAACATCCTTCGTTAAGTTTTCCTGTGCTGGTCGACATTTGGGACAAGTATGGCGATACATGTCTTTTAAGCCAAAACCAAAACAGAAAAAACAGAAAATGCGACGAGTTTTTAGACAATCGTGATAATGATGACCAGATTCATAACAATTCCAACATTTTAACTTTTGTTTGCCAATCTTCTCTTCTCATTCTCTTCGCAATATAGCTAGACTAGGTGTATCTATATGCAGTAACTCGTGCTTCAGATCAGATCTCAGATTATGTGTGACTTCTGTTATGATTTCAAACGCCGATAACGGGTTTTGAGAGAATCTGCGATAGCCACCATCGCATCCAGAAAGTCATCAAAAGTCTCATTGGTTAATTGCTTTCTGTGTCTCATAGCCTGCTTAATATCTCGGTCCGATCTTTGATCTTGATAACGTTCTCGTAACTTATTACATAGCTCAAACCAATTCATGACCTGCTGTCTTATGAACTCGCCAATAAAAGGAAAGAACAGAACCGGAAAAGAGTAAATTGGCAAATTGATACAATACGTCGAAGTTGCCATTGAAATATTGGGTCGTAAGACAATTAATACGATATATAAAATCTTCTATAGGAAGATCATTGGCTGAACCAGAAAACTTAATTTCCAATTCAATTAGAAATAACATTGGAAATTCGGTCAGGCCTATCAGTGGAGTAGTCACTCATGTTCGTACGTCCATCTGAGGCTCTGTTTCTCGAACTAGAGTCATTAGCTCTTGGCACATTGTCAGGAATCTCGTTATCCCATTCGAGCTGTGACTCGTCTCGAGATCCTCTTCGAAAGGAAGAAAGATTCAAGTTACGTAAAGCCGTGTTAATTTGCTCAGACACTGCTGCAGCAATACTTGTTCTATGAGCTTCTAAAGAACTTGATATCATTTGTTGAATGTGATCCTCATTACTCACATTGCTAATAGGAACGAATCTACCCGAGTCTCGCCTAGTTGCAGCACCAACTGATTGGCGTGTATTTTGGGTGTTTCTATTGGTCGACCTAGTAACTGGACGATTTCTTGGAATAGCTCCGGCGGGATTATTACTCGCACCTCGAGGTCTACCCAATGTGGTTCGTGAATTGGCACCCGCCATACGTGACAAATTCTCGGCACTATGTGTAAGAGTACATGGCTGCCTACAATTTGGACAAGTGGTATTACCATTTAACCACTCTGACAAACAAGAACTATGAAATTTATGTTTATACCGTGTTTCGGTATAAGCTGTTTCAGAATTGACGTCGTTGCAAATAGTGCAGAGAATGGATTCTTGGGCCACGTTGCTTAACGAAACTAAATCCTCTGTACTACGCATAACTGCCATAATGAAATTTGTTTTCTCTATACAATTTTAAATTCGGAAAATAATATTCAACAATATTATTATATAACAACAACAATAAAATAATATTCAACAATATTATTTAAATTCAGAAAATAATATTCAACAAAATTATTTATTCTCTCTCAAAAATCTTTTAATTGGGACTTATCCTTTTATTACTTGTTGAATAAAAACAAATTTATATATCCTGCAATACTTCTTAGTAAATGAACTGAATCTATAAACTTCTTTTGATTAGTTGATGAAGGAAAAGAGGAACTTGTCGAAATAATCCAACAAGAGCGATCTCAATTTTCTCACTCATTCAAACAGAAAAACAAAACTTACTGATAACTGAAATCTATCACTTGGTTTAGATCAACCTGAGGTTAATTCTAACATTCCAGAGTGATAAGATGACAAGTCGAATAAGCTTTAGAGACTACTAACTATGGTTAGTATTATATTGGCCAACTTGATTGATTATTGGTTAGGCTCCACGAAAATTAGCAGACTACCTACACTTCCGAATAATCAAACAGCTGACACACTGCACTACTAAAGATTTGGATGGCGGTTGAGGAAGGAAATGGGAATATGAAAAAGGTAACAGGAAGCGCGGGGATGCGATACCTAGATTCTGATCGCTAATTGGTTGGACATTTTATTCTAACACAACTTCGGCTCAACGTTCGGGCACCATTTTATTAAATGGCAACTCCATTTAGAGCGCATTTTTTGTATTACTATCTTCGGCTCCACGTTTGGGCGCCATTTTATTTATGTAAATGGCGACTCCATTTAGAGCGTCATTTTTTGTATTGCGATCTCCGGCTCCACGTTTGGGCGCCATTTTATTTATGTAAATGGCGACTCCATTTAGAGCGTCATTTTTTTGTATTGCGATCTCCGGCTCCACGTCTGGGCGCCATTTTATTTATGTAACGAACACGTCTTGGGCGTCGTCTTATAATAAGACGACCCGTTGAGTGGGCAGCCAACTGGAAGCATACTCTGCCTACATTGTCGACTAAAGCTCAGGGAAAGTGGGGTGGGTCTTTTGCCACCTAGTAAGCTACCGTGCCACACAGATAAAAGAAGGTAGACAGAGTTAAGACGGGAACAGACAGGATAGGATATCAACCGATAGACCGGTTAAGATCGTTGACTTTGTTTTGTTAAAAAAGCGATTTGCTTTATTGTGTTACAAAAATGGAACTAACTTAAATCAATTCTAATTCTTATAATGAAACCTTCGCTGCCGCTACCGCTGCTGCCGTCGCTGCTGACGATCCCGCGTTGGCGCTGGTTGCGCAAGTGTCCCACGATGGATATTGTGCTGACACAGGGCATGTGGCACTCGCTGCTGCTTGCGATCCCGCGTTGCGCAAGTGTCCCACGATCGATGTGCTGATCCAGGGCATGTGGCGGATGTTCTGCAGACTTTGCAGAGCTTGCAGAATTGGCTGAGTGCATTTCGGGTGTCGATGCACTTAGCCACCTTCTGTTGTGTCAACATTGTTGTTAACTCCTCCCCCTTTAAGCGCGGACGTCCTCGGACGCAATGTAGAAGCGTTTTCGCGTTCCATTGCTTGGAGTTTCGACTTCTTGTGCTTGTGTGGCCTTCTGTAATTCTGGAGCGGATTTCAGCTTCCATATCCATATGGCCATTATGATGAATGTTATCACTAAGATACCAAAAAGTCCGAAGCTGATAGAGTTTGCCTTAAAGCTCTCACTTAGCGTATCCAGTTTCCGAGTGTTATTGATGTTGATTTCTTTCAGCATTTGTAGCGAAAGAACCTCTTCTGTTAACGTCTTTTCGGCCATTAATTGGAAAAGTGGGGGGGTTGCTTCTGCGTATTTTGCTTCTATTGACTCGTACTTGTCTTCGTTGATGTAGACTGTAGAGTTTTGGAACTGTATTAGATAAGTTCCTTCTAGCTCCATTTCTTCCTTGTCGATTTTAATGTTGCCTTTGAAGCTGTTGAGAAGGATGGTGCCGGTCACTATCTCCTGATGATTTGGGATGTGTTGATTGTTGATGGCTTTGCAGTGTGGTTTTCTATTTTGAAGTAGCGGTGCTATGCAGGAGTCGTTACTAAGATTAATAACATTATTTTTATTACAAATTGTCTTATCACTAAATGTTTCACATTCTTGTATTATAGCGTAAATAGTTTTGTTACAAATTATTATGTTTTCATATTTTATGTCATTTATTACATTGTCTTGCTTAACTGCTTTAATTATCATAGAGTTACATGGTTGTGTTCCTACTAGGGGTATGTTTACCATATAGAGCATACTATTGCCGTTTGTTGTTATCTTTATTTTAGCAAATTCGAGTAATTCTTCTATATTGATAAACATTCCTTCTTCATTACTTAATATTTCTTCTATTTTATTTACTTCGATTTCTGATAATATAATTGAGTTTACAGTGTTGGTTTTAGCCCAGCTTATTGCATTTACTAGATTGTTTAAGTCATTTTTTAGAAGTTGAAGTTTGTATTTTAAAATTGATACAAAATTTTCTTTAATATCATTAGTGTCTATAGTGTGTTTTAATATTGCGTTTGTTACGCGACTCATTTCATTTATTCCTGCAGTTAATTTTTTATTGATTATTACCTGTCTATTGTTATTTTCTAGTTGTTCGTTCAATTTTGCTATTAGAATTTCATGATCACTTCTGTCCGGTGTACCGGCCAGCCATTTCCATGCTGTTCCTAAAGCATCTATGGATCTAATTTTTCGTTTGTTCGGTCTTAACCTACGTAACTCGTTTTTAATTATATTTAGTTCATATTCTAAGTATGGATATAATTGATGAGAGTAGCTAACGTTCTTTAATGACTCTTCTAGTTTTGAGGTCATCTCTTCGTATTCTTTTATGTCGAAAACATGGATTATTTTAAATGTGCTTTCCTGGATTGCGGCGATTCCTGTTTTAATCGGGATTAGCTGTGAGTGTGAGTAATCTAATACGGTTGCCAATCCGTAGCATAATGGCAAAAAAAACCTGTGGACAAAATTACGTTTTTATATTATTTTTATGAACAATTTTTCCTGATTGAGTTTTCACTGTTGTATTGTTGTCTTTAGCTACGATCTCTTTTCGATATCTAGGGGTTATTTTGGACCCTAGTCTTTTGTCAATTTTAATAAAAATGGTTTCGCCTTTTTCATATTTTCTTATAGGGTTTCGTTTCTGATTGTGATAAGATATATCCTCTTCCTGTTTTTGCTGATGTTATTACTAATCTGATTTCTTAAGCGTTCGAGTTCTATTGGGTTTGAATTAAATTGATTGCCAAAAATATTTCTATAGGTTTCTTTTTCGTTGTTGAGTGGATTGAGTGGTTATATTCCTTTACTGTTTTAAAGATCAAGTCCTCAAAAGTGGCTGTCGACTCGTCTCGTTTAAGACACCTCAAGATTTCGGTCATAGTTGAATGAAATCTTTCTATTTGACCGTTACTTGTGGAAGCATACGGTGGGGTCGTGAAGACTTCTACTTTAAGTTGTTCTTTTAATAAGAACTTGATTGACGCTGCGTTTAGAGCCTTTTCGTTGTCCATGACGACTAACTTTGGCATGCCAAATGCCATCATTACCTCCCGTAGGGCGTTTTTAGATCTTCGGCAGCTCTTGATTTTACTATTTTTATCTGAGCGTATTTTGAAAATTTATCTATGGCAGTAAGTACTAAAGTTTTCTGTGTAGTGTATAGATCTATATGGATAATTTCTCCAGGGTAAGTAGGTATTGGAGTTGGTTGGATTTCCCCATGTTGAGGATGCCTATCATACTTAGAAAGTTTGCAAGTTTCGCACTGCTTGGCAATAGCCATTACTTTCTTTGTTAAACCTGGGAAAAAAAATTTGCTGAGAATTTGGATTTTGTTTTCGATTGGGTTTCTATGAGCTCGAACATGCTCTTTAACGATGATCTCATTCTGGTCAGATTCTAAAGGAATATCCTCTACTTGGGTTTGTGTGTATCTTACTTTATAGCTACTGAAATGAAAAGGGTAAATATTTTGAATTTTTCCCATTATTCTTTCAGAAGTAAGCAAACCGTTTACAATCTTTGGGTCAAGTCTTTCTTTTAAGATTTTTATCAGGTCTTCTTCAGAGTACTCTCTTTTTGTTTATTGTATGACGATGATACTGTGGAAATGGTAATTCGAATTCGTAAGATTCCTTATCTGAGGTCAGTAATAATAATTGGTTTTGAATACGTTAATTGGAATGTTTGCACAAGGTATAAGATTGTGCGATGAACTCTCGTCGCTATGAATGGTAGCTGTGGTGCTATTTATCTGAGCACCTGGAGGATTTCTAGATAGGGCATCTGCCACTACGTTGGAGGTTCCTGGTTTGTATCTGAGTTCGTGATTGTACTCTTCGAGGTAGCTTTTCCACCTTTTGAGTTTACCATTATGATTTTTGTTGCTTAATGCAAAAGTTAATGGTTGATGATCAGTGAATATTATAACTTTAGAAGTACCGTAAAGGTACATGCGTAGACTTTGAAGAGCCCATACTATGGCCAACATTTCTTTCTCATTCGTGGCATAATTTTCTTCAGTGCTAGTTAGTGTACGCGAAATAAAAGTGATCGGTCTGCCATTCTGCTCTAGTACTGCGCCTATTGCGTAATTTGAAGCATCTGTTGTGAGCTGAAATTCTTTTGTGAAATCTGGGTATGCAAGAATTACATCTTGCGAAACTAAAGTATTCTTAATTTTTCGAATGCGATTTTACAATTCTGGTCAAAGACTATGTTTACTTTATGAGAGATATTTTTTGAAGAACGACCATTCTCTCCTCTGAGTAGGGTTGTGAGTGGCTTTGCTAATTTGGCGTAGTCGCGAATAAAACGTCTGTAATAACTTGATAGCCCTAGAAAGGATCTCAAATCCTTTAAGGTCTTTGGTACCGGAAAATTATTAATAGCCTTGACTTTTTCTTTGTTTGCTTTTACCCCGTTATTAGAAATAGTGAAGCCGAGGAAATCAACTTCATTTCTAAAGAATTCACACTTATCGATTTGTACTTTCATATTTGCTTTGGCTAATGTGGAGAATACTTTATCGAGATCTTGGGTGTGTTCATCTTCAGATTTACTAAAAATTATTATTTCGTCGATATAGACATAGCATCTTGTTCCGATATGTTCTCGTAAGATGTCATCGAGAGCTCTTTGGAAAATAGATGGAGAGTTCTTTAAGCCAAACGGAAGTCTGGTGAATTCGAACTTTCCACCGTTTACTGAAAACGCTGTCTTCTCTATATCTTTTGGATAAAGCGGGATTTGGTGAAAACCGCTTTTCAGATCGAGCACTGTAAAGTATTTGTTTCTACCCAATTGAGCGATGATTTCGCCAATCTCTGGAATTGGGTATCGATCCGATATTGTTATAGCATTAAGTTTTCTATAATCTATAACAAGTCTGTATTTCTTTTCACCAGATGAATCTGCTTTTTTCGGTACTATCCATACTGGGCCATTATAAGGTGACCGTGAAGGTCTTATTATGCCATCATCGAGCAACTGATTGATTTGTTTCTCGACTTCTGGTCTTAGAGAGGCTGGGTATGGATAATGTCTGCTATGAGCTGGTAGATCTGTATTTGTTCTAATTTGTCCTTGTACCGCGGTGGTGTATGTTAATTTTTCGTCAGGTTCCGAAAATAGTTCAGTATGTTTTTAACTATTTGATTGAGTATATCTTTTGACATACTGTCATGTGTTCTGTTCGGATTTTAATATGATTTACTGTCTGGGTTGCCAATTGCTTTATCTTTTACTTTATAATTACCTTTTATAACCAGAATATCATTCTTTACGTCGATCACCGCATCGAGTTTTTTGTATCATTACCCAAGATACCATGGAATGTTTTAAGAGTGGGTAATAAGAAGAATTTAATTGGGTGATCAGGACAATTGAATAGACTAATGTGAGTGTGGTGGGTAATCTTAGTTTGCCCTCCAACGGAATTTGCAAAAATGGCTTTTCGTTAAGTTTCGGATTCTGTATTAGATTTGTCTGAATATAGTTTTGATTAGAACCGGTGTCAATTAAAAATTTGAAAATTTTCCCGTCCCTCGTAGCACAATTGAAGTAAGGCAACGAAGAACTGTTCAATCTAAAAATGGATATCGGAAGTATCGACTGTCTCTAAAACGTGGCCCTCATTGGTCTGATCGTCCTCTTCATATGGATTAATTGATCCATTTTGTTCCCAAGCTTCGTAGTAGTCTTGTTCGGATGTCTCTTCAGGATAAGGAGACGGATACTCATTATCCGCGAATTGTTCGGCTTCTCCAGTGGATACATGGAATTGCCTTTGATACTTAAGAGGCTGGTTTGCTTGTGAAAGCGGCGGTGGTCTTTTCCCGCAAAATTGTTATTTGGACGATTCATATAATTTATCCTATTCGACCTAATGGATGGATCTACGTCCATTGGTACTGGCTTAGGCTCTGGCTTTGGTCCAGTTGGACGAGGAGGTGGAATCGGATTGGTGGCTTGAAGCGGGCGCTGTGTCTGATAAGGCCCTTGTCCCATTTGTGGTTGTTGCCTATATGTCTGATATAGATGTGGTGGAGTAGGGTTACTCATGGTGGATTTACCACTTGGATGGTAATAAAGTCTAGGGTCAAAGCTCCTCCAATTGGTTTGATTGTTATTGGATATTTTGTGGCTAGTTGGTAAAGATTGTCTCGGTGGTAGACTTGGTGGCATTTGTCTAGATCTAGGTGCGAACATATTTCTATGCTCTTGGTTTTCGAGTAAAGTACAGAGATGTAGGGCATGGCTTAGATCTCTTGGTTCCTTAATACCAAGATGTCTTGGTAAATCTCCATTGAGACCTCTCACAAAATGTCTAGAGCTTTTCCGCGATACACGCTTGTTAATGCTCTTACTGCTTCCGGAGATTCCTCCGTTGCTCCGATCTGATTCAAGATCAGTGACAGATTGTGATAGATTGCCTGGTAAAATTCATGTATGGTCAAATATCCCTGCTTTAATGAGGACATCTGATACTCAAGAGTCTTCAAGTCTCTTTTGTCTGCATAATGTGCTGTAAGGCATTTGGAAATTGCCTTCCAGTTTAGTGGGGTGTTATAAGATTCAAGGACAGTTTCGGCTTCGCCAACTACCTTGGTTCGGATGGCCAGAGTAACCAGATAAAATCTGTGTGAATTTTCTTGCCCTCGAACATGCCTACTATTCGATCAACATTCTTTTTCCAAGAGTTGAACGTGGCTCTATCTCCTGAAAACTCCTTAATCAATTTACAAACATCTGGGACTTTGTCTTGGTCATGGCCTGCAACAGGACTCACATAAGGTATGTCACTAAAGTGATCATGGCCATGAGCTGTTGACTCTGATGGGAGTGTTTCTTTGATCAGTGCGAGTATAACTTCTCTTAATTCTGGACTAGCTACCGGAGTGCTGGTGGCGGTTGGTTCATTCCTTCCTGATCGGGAACTACCGGCTAAATCGAGGTTATTCATGGCTGTTGTTAAAGAATCAGGCATTGTCTATTGGATAAGGCTTTTCAATTCGGACAATGCAAAACACTGGTTGATTTTAAGCGGACCACTTTTTAAAGATTATTTTGTGTTTTAATTTGAAATTCGAACGGCAAAATTTTAAGCGATATAGAAACTTTTTTTTAAAACTCTTTAATATTTCTTATAAATTTTTTCTGAATTCGTTTTCTAATTTTGTTTTTTTTTTTTTAAACCAGTAGCTGGTTTGTTCCTTCTATCCTAGAGGGTCCCTTAGGAATCGTAGGATTGGAATAAGTTATACTGCGTTTGCAGTGTTTTATTTTTTTGTTATAGTTTTACTTTTTTCATATAAATTGGCTTAGATTTCTATGTTTGTGTAATTTTTGTTTTCACTTTTACTGTGTTTGTTTAAATTTTTAATATTTGTTTAATTATTTTCACTTTCTTGATTTTCAATGGGCTTTAATTTCTTAAATTCTACGCTTACAAGATAAGATACATCCGGCGAATCTATCCCACGCTGGTCCTTCGGATGGCTCCTTTTCCTCCTATTGCTGTGCGGCGGCGCGGCGGTGCAACGGCTACTGGGGATCCTTAGTGACACTTTGAATTGCGCGGTTGTCTGCGAACGGGTACTACAGACTTTGTCGGCGGTTACTTTTGACCAAGCGAAATCGTACAGTTCAATCGCGAGGAATAGATTTTATTCCTTATAAATCGCACTCACGTCGTGGCTTTTATAAAGGCACTTATAGCGAGTTACACTGTGTGGCTACTTAAGGCACTGGTACGCGACGCGAAAGTCTTCTGTTTTTAATTTCACTGGGTCCCTGCTCGGGCGCCAATTAACAAATCGTTGACTTTGTTTTGTTAAAAAAGCGATTTGCTTTATTGTGTTACAAAAATGGAACTAACTTAAATCAATTCTAATTCTTATAATGAAACCTTCGCTGCCGCTACCGCTGCTGCCGTCGCTGCTGACGATCCCGCGTTGGCGCTGGTTGCGCAAGTGTCCCACGATGGATATTGTGCTGACACAGGGCATGTGGCACTCGCTGCTGCTTGCGATCCCGCGTTGCGCAAGTGTCCCACGATCGATGTGCTGATTTCGGGTGTGCACAGGGCATGTGGCGGATGTTCTGCAGACTTTGCAGAGCCTTTACCCAATTTGCAGAATTGGCTGAGTGCATTTCAAAGAGGTGTCGATGCACTTAGCCACCTAGTATTCTGTTGTGTCAACATTGTTGTCATATACAAATT